>NC_137831.1:23167963-23232963 GCF_963921795.1 Nannobrachium achirus | reverse complement strand
ATAAGCTCCGGCGTACTGACAATTACAAGTGTACATCAACAATTTAGTCTTTGATCCTCCAGAGTCCAGACCGATTCATGACAAGTACAACAACATGACAAGCTCCAGATCGTATACCCATCAACACACACCAAACTAGGAAACGTTTGCATGGGTTTGCGAGAGATGGTACGACTGAGGGCGTTTCTGTGACCCTACGTGGCGCTCCTGTGAACTTCAACATGATCCAGAACATTAGGAGTTTGAAGCGACGCAGGTATAGAACTCATGGCAGATAGAGGTAAATAGATGAATACTGTAGATAAGAGGTTGAAAAGCATGTGACTGGATTGTCCAGACTGGAACGAAGGCACAGTTTCCATGCTAAGAGATTCATTATTATTATTTATGGTAGGTTGTACCTTGCCTGGTTAAAACCAGACTGCACTCAACACCACCCCCCCCAAAACGAAGTGTGTGATAGAGTCTGGTTTATTAACCAGGCAAGGTTGTACCTACAGTACTTGTAGGTATGCTATTTTTTGAGCTGTGGAAACCGCTCCTCTGAATGGGTATGTCCATGGCTATGTGGGTGGGTGGCCGGCGGACTATGTCCGTATCATGGCAATACCTCTGCTGACCACACATACACACACACGTTAAGGGAGGGGCGCTGTTGCACGTGCCAGGCACACTCACCCTCACACACACACACACTGCTATGTTGAACTGCACCGCTTACTTCAATGCCTGGGATCCTGAGGCTAATGCCTGGGTGACCTACCTTCAAGTGCCACTGTTGTATGAGCAACCTTGCAATGCATGTATTTTACCCATATACCTCAACCCCTGCTACACTCACCCAGCGGTGCGCAGCCTCCACCGCTCAGTTCACATGGGCGTGATTTGTTTTTTTACATTCAACACTGCAACACACACAATATGAATGGGGCTTAACGTGTCTATCACAGCAAACCCAACCTACTCACTCACTCACTCACTGCAGCTAAATCATTATATGACGCGAATCTATGGGCACAGAAGACATTTTACATTTTGACTTTTCCACCCCCTCTGTTATTTCATTCCTGGACTGCGACCATAAGTCATTTCCTCGCCGTCCTGTTCTAGAAGCCTCTGGTCACAGTCCAAGACCTATCAGCATCTACGACCACGGGAAGTGAAACAGCCTGCCTGATTACCCAGAACACTTTGTTCAGCTCCAGCTGACAACAGTGATAAGTAAACAAGCCGTGAGAGTTTCACGCTCTTTCAAAAACTAATGCATGCTGTACATGGGGTGCGTGCTGTGCCGCAAGTATGGAGGGACAAGATCACCAGTGGTATGGACAAAGTACTCAGTAATTAATTAAGATGCTCCTGGTCAAATATTAGTGAAAGTGAAAGTAGGGTGACCATACGTCCTCTTTTGCCCGGACATGTCCTCTTTTAGGGGGCTGTCCGGCCTGTCCGGGGGGGTTTTATAAATTCCTTCAAATGTCCGGGGTTTCGCGCATATCACAGTTAAAGCATGGGCATTTACAATGCACGTTCAGTGGTTCGTTTGTAAACACACTGTGATAGACGGATTTCCACCCCAAACGCCAGAACCTGTATTATTCATACTACTCTGTCTCCGCTGCGATCCCTCCCTCCCTCATGCAGTCTCGTTCAGATGCGTCGCTGTTCAGATCAGACTCAGAGCAGAGCTCGGCAGCTCACGCTGCGCAGAGACGATTCAGCCGAACGATAGCACTGCAAACGCAATTAATGCCGTTTACACTGATGAAATAAACGAAAAGTGCCAGTGTTTTCGTCTTGGTGACCAAATGAGAAGCAGAGCGTTCACTCTGCATTAAAGCTGACACTTCTGTGTCCATTCCATCACAACTAAAGGTATTTAGACACTGCAGTACAAGACAGTCTGTGCGACGTGAGAGCTCTTCTGCTAACTAAATTGACAGAATATTTTGTACAACCTTGTAAAGCTGAATATTAGTGTTATAGGGCAGTGGTTCTCAACCTGTGGGTCGGGACCCAAGGGGGTCCCCAAATTATTTTGAGGGGTCCCCAGATGATTAACTTAATGTGCAACATTGTTTTCTCACTCAACAACAACAGTGTGAGTTATATGCACATTTCTAAAGTGATAATTTAGGGTCTTTTTTAGTACCTTTAGTACCTCTAAAATGGTAAATTAAACAAATATTAGAGGCAGAAATTGTGAAAATAGCCGATCTACCAAGCATGTAGATCTGCTATTTTCTCAATAGGACCATGTTATACTAAATGTAAAGCCTCAACTGATTGTGCTAGTAAGGGTGGAGGGGTCTCTTGTTTAAATATGATTATTTTGGGCTAATATCTATGTGTGTGTGTGTGTGTGTGTGTGTGTGTGTGTGTGTGTGTGTGTGCGTGCGTGCGTGCGTGCGTGTTGTATGCCGGGTAGAGTGTCCTCTTTTTGGGGATTCAGAATATGGTCACCCTAGTGAAAGTCACTCAGTCAAATTTGGACTTGAGTTTAAGTACTGGGGTACTTTCTTTTAAAAGATAGCCTACTTTAGTATTCAAAAGTAGCCTACAGTACATACTTTAATACTTTAAAAAAAGTATAAATGCATTGCTGTATAAACCTGATTAAATTGTGAGCATATAGATTGGCTACTTTCAATGTACTATAGTGGAGTGCAGTTGTAATTTATATGTTGAACTTTTGATCCAGCACCCAACCTAGAAGGTCCAGCGTGGATTTTGTCCTTGTCCTAGTATAAAATGAGTTAGTCAAATCACAGAATCTGATTGGTTGATAAGTGTAGTATAATAACAATATACCCTGGCTGTGAAATTTGCCTTCGTAGTTAAATGCTAAAAGAACAATGGTGGCTTGTCTGAAATCAACAGTCCAACGAAAACTATTTCTGATAAACATTTAGGCAAGGAATAGGCCATGCAGTTGCCCAATATTTATTCATTTCACATTTTACAACGGCTAGCTTAAAGGTTTGTTGACAATATTCGGGAGCACTTCCATGCAGTTATAGGGGATAGCAACCGCCGATTGTTTGTGAAGGCAGACACCGAATATTTTCTTTTGAAAATTATACTTGTAATGAAACTTATATTAAAAGAAACGGTTTTAATATGAATAATGTCTATGATTTTCATGTTGCCATATTTGGAAACAGTTTTATAAAAGCAATAAAAACACTTGAGGTCATGCTTAATGTGGTTATTGGCATGGCCGTGCGGGGCGACAGTGCCTGTGCCGCTGCCGCAGGCACAGCCGTGCCAATAACCACGCTGAAGAGCTGCCTCTCTCCTGTGTTATTGCTTAATTAAATCACAAATCTCAGAGGTCATCCAACATGGTCCAGCTTCAAATCACTTCAAAGAAGCTCCCCAAAAAGTCAAGTCCTTTAAGGCATTGGTTTTCAACCAGTGGTCCGGGGACAATCTGCTAAGCAAGCGCCCCCGTCGCTAGGATGGTTTTTCTGTGAATAGTGGGGACCTGATGATCTGTCTTGTGATGTTTTGTGTTGTATGGTTTTGTGTTGTTTTTTGTGTTGAACAGACTTGTGAAGACAAATTTCCCCTTGGGGACAATAAAGATTATTATTATACCACCGGTGGTCCTTGAGGGGGTTCCACGTGGTCCCCAGCTAAACGATGGAGAGTAACCAAATGGACGCTTATAGTATAGATCTTTAACTCTTGAGAGCGTAAAAATGGCTAGTAAAAAGGTTTCATTTTAAACTCTCAAGACTGAGTTACAGTAAATGATTGTTAAACACCTGCACTGCTTAATTTACAAGAAGTCTACACAATTAGAGAATGTAGAAGAATTGTTATTTTGATCAATGTTTGCCTGTTATCTCTACTATGGTATACCAACATCAAACAGCATGAAATTATGGACAAAATGTTATCCAAAGATAACCAAGTCTTGGGTCTGAGAGGCTAAATGTCATCAAATGCCAAACAAATAATGGACCTTGATATGAAAAGGGTCGAAAACCACTGCTTTAAGGCCTAGTCTGCAATTTGGATCCCTGTCCCCTGTAAACATGGACCTTTTGTCTCAGGTCCAATGTTGTTTGCCGTTCACACCTGCTCACATAATGTCTGAAAATTGGCGTTATTAGCTGAGATTGATTGAAATCAGTCTGCATGTCCATAGGTAATAGTTGTCATGGTGAATATTGTATATAGGATGGGGTAGCACCTCGTGGTGAACTGTAGAAGAGGGTCTGAGTGAGTGTGTGTGATGTGTGTGTGTGTGTGTGTGTGTGTGTGTGTGTGTGTGTGTGTGTGTGTCTGTCTCCGTGGCTAATCTAGCAAACCACTGGAACAATCAACACCAGATTTCTTGTGCACGCTGTCTAGCAGGCCATGGAAGTAAATCTCTGAATATTTCTCAATTTTCTTGAATGCATAATGTACAGTTCCACCGTCTCATTACATCCCTCTATAATTTGGGCAAGAATGACGTCATCCCTATGACAACATGTCAGAGGTACGGGGAAGCCAGACCATTTTATTATTTTAGATCGTTAGATCCACATGAACGCCAAATGTACTGAAATGTATTTCATGCTTGTTGAAAGAGATAATATAACACATGTGAAGTTGTTTTGTAGCCAAAATAGTTTCTTCCCGAGTGGTGACACACTTGTACCCGAAAGACAACAGTAGGACATGATTGATGCACGCTGCTGACATGGTGTTTGTCGTTTAACACAAAAATGCAAAGAATCGCAGTGTGTACACTACACATTATTGACGGCGCTTCTGTAATGTTGTTTCTTCCCTTTGTATTGTACTGTATTCGACAATACTGTACTTGTCTTACACTGTAACTCTAACTGCTGTGCTGCCTCTTGGCGACTGAAATTCCCTCACGGCATCAGTTAAGTGTCTGTCTGTCTGTCTGTCTACAGTGAAAGTTTCCTCCAGACAGCATCTATCCTGCATTGGTGGCATGCTGAATCTGCTGCAGCTATATTTATGTACTGGTGCTGGGCAATTAACTGAGAATATTTAAACTGATATATAGAACCAATAATTGTGACATTGACTTCAATTGTCAAGACATATCGCCAAGGCCTAATCTGTAGCCCTAGTAAATTATAAAGTCAGACTCAAATGCCACTGGACTGGCTCTCAGTGTGTGTGTGTGTGTGTGTGTGTGTGTGTGTGTGTGTGTGTGTGTGTGTGTGTGTGTGTGTGTGTGTGTTGGTAAATGTGGTTTAACGGGACAATTGGCCTGAATACTCACCTCATTAACAGGACATTTTGGATTCTAATTCATGGAAATTCTGAAATAGCAGAAGTGTTTCTATTGGTCTAGAGAGCCCAAATCCACTTTTTTGGAGCTGTGCTAGCACGCTCCCTTTAAGTGGCTTTGTGTGTCCAGGCTAGTGTGAGAAATTGTCTTAGTCAGTATGGGATTTATGGCTCTTTGAAGTGAGCCGGTTCTCTGGGATGGGATTTATGGCTCTTTGAAGTGAGCCGGTTCTCTGGGATCCGTTCATTTCAAAGAACCGTTCAAAAGAGTCATTTTAGTTACCGTATTTTCCGGACTATAAGGCGCACTTAAAAGCCTTTAATTTTCTCAAAAAACTACAGTGCGCCTTATAGTCCAGTGCGCCTTATATATGGATCATTCATTGACATTGACATTCCCTTTAGCACAGCTCCATCTGTTTGATGCATAACGCAACGGTAGCGTCTATTATGTGCGCCTTATAGTCAGGTGCGCCTTATATATGAAAACAGTTTGAAAATAGACCATTCATTGACAGTGCGCCTTATAGTCAGGTGCGCCTTATAGTCCAGAAAATACTGTACTTTAGTTATTGAACACATAGAATCAAAAACATAGACCTGGAACTGCTCAAATGCACAGCTCCACTTCGAACCGAGGTTTGATTTTTTTTTGTATGTCCGGTTAATACACATACACCCGACGGGACTGGTGTCCTGCTAAAACATGGACAATTCTGAAATAGCAGAAGTGTTTCTATTGGTCTAGAGAGCCCAAATCCACTTTTTTTTTTAGATGTCCGGTTAATACACATACACCGGACAAAGTGTCCTCCTAAACCACATCTACACGTATGTGTGTGTGTGTGTGTGTGTGTGTGTGTGTGTGTGTGTGTGTGTGTGTGTGTGTGTGTGTGTGTGTGTTTGTTTGTCGCCCCCCCCCCCCGCAGATGCCCAGGAGGCCTTGTGGCTGACTCCAGTGGGTCAGCTAAATATTTGATAGCTTAAAACCAAACTGAACCTTACATGTCTGTAACTCAGGGAGTACATCAAATGGACCCCATTTGGTTAAAAGGACCTGTAAGGGATGGACCCGTAATGGGAACATAAGGTCAAATAGCCCTGTAAGGGTCAAAGGTACTTTTGGGTGACACTGTTTGTTATTTATTAACAATTGCTATGGTTGGCATAGTGACATCTACTGTTCAGCTCATGGCATCGTGGCCTGTTGAATGGGCAGAGATCAGGTGACGCTAACTAGAGTAACAGTTACAGTGAAAAATATCGCCACTCACTGCCAAAGGGAAGAACGATGCAGAGTCACTGCCACAGATACAGACATCAACTAAAGACGACCAACGTCGGCCATTCACTTCGTGGTGGTGAGCAGGGGACGACGCATACGTTCCAGTGAACACGTGGGAGAGGGGTGCGGCTTCCCAAGGCCTGTCGTCCCTCGTCGAGTGGCTCACAAAGCGCAACAGCCTGCCTGCCTGCAAGTTCAAGCAAGCACACATCTAGTAGGGCTGGGCGATAAGACTTCAAATCAAAAATCACCACTGCTTCAAACTTCTGCATGGTTCAATAATGAACGATCATTCAAAAAATGAAAATAGCAGATCTACAAGCTCACAACGTGACGAAATTATATCAAAGAATCTGCTTCTCGATTAATCAATTACCATACATGAGCAAGATTAAGTTGGTTCATTGCTCTAAATATCAGTTTAGAATAGAAACTGTATATTATAGATTAATTGCCCAGCCCTAACATCTGATGTGACTTTGCACACAAACGCTAAGGTGAAGAATAGTGTTGTGTCTCTTTTGGTTCAGAAGAATTCTACAGTTCATATATCCTTGGGACACCAGGTCAGCTGCATGGTTTTTGAGTTGAGTTTTGAGTTGAGTTTTATTTTTTATTATTCATTATTCAATAATACATAAAATACATACATGAAACAATTATATTATATCATATACAGTATTATATCATATATCATCATTTATATTCATGGACACTTGAATAGGATTGGGGTCCAAGAGATACAATTCATTTGTATCAAATGGGGGTCGATATTAAACTGGGTATCCTTGAAATTCAACATTTATGAAAGGTTTTTGTGGTTCTTTTCAGCGTGGGACGTGGTACAGATGTTGCAACTCAATATCTCCGTGTGACTCCCTCCTCCCCCGCTATGAATTTGGGGTTGGGAGCCTTGTATGTCCAAAATCTTTACTTTTCAGGAAATGTTGTAAAGAACCTAAGTTACAGTGCCTCCAATATACTTACTATCTAGTCACAAGCTCTTGTTAATACTTTTCATTGGTTCAATATTCATAAAACCCACTGACGCACTTAACCACTCCTACGTCTGGGTTTGTGTGTAGACATGTATGAGTGTCTGTACTATGAGCACGGAACTCCATGTCTGTGACTGTACAGGAAGATATGCACGTGTGTCGTGTTTGATACCAGGCGAAGTGAGCACCGGCACGGGTGCGATTATTAAATAGCAAAAATAAACGATCTACAGCTAGTACAAGCTTGTAACAAAGTATGCAGATTGCAACTTTGGCACTCTTGTGTGACAACGTAGGGGCATTGATTTTACAAAATAAAAAAAATAAAAAGAAAAAAATAATAATAATATATATATATATATATATATATATATATATATATATATGTTTTAAAACAGAACTTTATACATCTTCGCTGTTCCTGTGTTCTTTAACCCTAGCCCTCTCTCCCCCATTCCTCTCTCTCTCTCTCTCTCTCTCTCTCTCTCTCTCTCTCTCAGGCATGTGCACACATAGACAGCAAAGGGGGCTTGAGCCCCTGTCCTTCCTTTTATCTGTCTGTAAAAAGTGGAGGTCTGCTATTTTCGATATTTTCACCAAAATGCCCTTTTAGAAATGTCAGCCCCTGCCTCTCTAACACTCTCTGCACGTCCCTGCTCTCTCACTCTCACTCTCTCTCCTTTCCTTGCCAAACCCTTGTCTGCCTCTTCCAGCCCGCCAGCCTGTGGAACAGCGCTAACCGCCAGTGGTGTAAAGCAACTGAGTACATGTAAGCCTCCTCAAGTACTGTAATTTTGAGTTACTTTTACTCTCCTGGAGTATTTCCAATGTTCAGTACTTTTACTACATCTCATACGCAAATATTGTAGTCCACTCCACTCCACTACATTTATTTGAAAACTTAATTTACTAGTGTAGATTTAGATTTATTATTACAAAACATACATTAACAACTTCAGCCCTATATACATTTTGGCCTTTGAAAATAGCTGATCTACAAGCTCACAATTGTGAGCTTGTAGATCACTAATACTTTTGTATTCCGGATTCTTACTTTAACTTAATTAAAAAAAATCGGACTACTTTTTCCACCACTGAACAGCAATGACCGCAGCAAGAGTGAGCGAGCGGCATTCCAGGAAAGCCTTTTTTTTTTTCTTCTCAGACATGACAGGGATAAATCACCCGGGATAATAAGAGTGCTCGTTTCCATGGAGCGCGAGATGAGAGCGCCGACGAGGGAAGTGGGAACGAGAGATATCAAGGGCACGGACGGACGGACGTCGTTGTCTGGTTAACACGGGCGCGTGCTTGTACGCCCCTGCACACTCGAACACACACATACTGTACGTGTTACGATACATAGGCCTACATGGACAAAGCATAGACTATGTATATAGTATATAAAGTAAACTGTATACTAAAGTAAATACTAAAAGTATTCAAAAGTACCAGTAAGACTCCCTAATTGAGAGATAAGCGACCGTCAGGTCACATTCATATACAAATAGGCCTGTAAGAGCCATTGGTTCCTGGGTGTAGGGGGATATACACATACCGGTACATACAAAGATACACATACATAGATACATACTGTACATACAGGCCTGTGGTCTGTGGCTTAATGTATACCAGTTTGATGTTAAAGTCACCAACGTATCTCTGCTGTTTGCAGAGATACCCCCCCCCCCCCCCCCACACACACACACACACACACACACCATCCCCACTCAGCCTCCGGGCCACTGCAGTCATCCTCCGACAGAAATGACCGTGAAGTTTGAGGCCGGCTGGGCTCCAATAACAGAGATCTACAGAGAGCTGGTTGCGGTCAAGTCCGAATGAAAACAGGGGACATGGGCAGGGGCGTCACAAGGGGGGGGGGGGGGGGAGGTGGGACTGAGTCACTAGGGCCCAAGGAGGCTTCATTATTTTATACTTTAACTATTGAAAAATAGCAGATATACAAGCACCAAGTGCCGCGCTGCGAGCTTGTAGATCTGCTTGTAGATCTGCTATTTTTGAAAAGTTATGAACATGTGTGCAAATCATTGAATATTTGTATTTTTTAAGCAAACATTTGTAACTCAAATTTTGCTTCTGGGGGGTCCCTGGAACTAAATATTTTGAGATGGAGGTATGTGGCCAAATACATATCATCTTGGAGGTTCTTCACATGAAAATGTTTGCGCACCACTGACATAGAAACATAGGTTTCAAAAAACCTTAGAAGGATTTATTCAAAGACTTGCACAAATGTTTGAAAAAAATAGCAGATCTACAAGCTCACAGCATGGCACTCGGTGCCGCGCTGTGAGCTGGTATATCTGCTATTTTTCAATAGTTAAAGCACAAAATAATGCGTAATAATGCGTTCCCAGTTCCCCCTATGAAGAACATTCATGGGGGGCCCGCACGCACTGAATCCTTGTAACCAGGGCCCAGAATTTGGTGCGACACCCCTGGACATGGGGCTGGTGGGTGGGCGCTGGGCGGGCGCTGGGCGGGCACTGGGCGGGTAGGGAGGGTGAACCATTAACCACTCTCCAGCAATGGCAAGGTATTAGAATGTTTCTCTCTGGGATCTTTGCAAAAATGCATTTTCTGTCAATTTTGTTGGGTTCAATTTGACGCACGAGATCAGGGTTAGGCTGTCTGCGGATTTCCAAGTGTTTGGGGTCTGAAAAAAGAGCACATTACTGGCTCGCACTTGGTTTCTATTCTGCTCCTGCCAGTTCTTTATTGTATAAAAATGTTTTCCCCCCCATCCCAGAAGCAAAGATTTACAAAAGTTTGCTTTAAAAATCGATATTTAAAGATTTGCGTATAATCTCGCAGCGCTTATATGTATATGTACTGTATGTATGTAAATATGTATATTTTCGAATATACATATTTGAAAAGCCGATCTACAAGCTCACAATGTGTTGCATCGCGACACGTTGCAGTGCCATGATTTATTTCCCCCTAAAACATGATTATCAGGTATTATGATTATACCAGGAGGATCTCTTCGAAAAGAGTGTACAGAAAGAGTTAAAATTAGGTTTTTATGTGGCCACACCCACCAGTTCAAGTATGCCTGGTTGTTTAGGTGGTGGGTGGTGAGTCTGGTGACCCAGCTGAAGTTAGCCACACCCACAGTTTTGGGTGAATGGTAAAAGGGGAGGGGATGATTATATGATGTCATTTAATCACTGTTTTTGGATTGGCACCTTTGACCCACAAGGTGTCAGCCTGCAGGGAGAAATACAAAATACAAAGGGAATACAAAATTCCTCATAACAACCACGCCAGGGGGTCTAATGAAGTACTGTCAACCTCCAAGACACATGAAAACCAGAAAAAGAACACAACTATGGCACCACCGCTTTAACTCTTTAAACGTGAATACATTTTCCACCACTGGATCTTACAGAGCAGAACTCACTCCATAACATGAAATCAGCGCAGCGCAGTTCAGCTCGTCTTCCACGGGGAAGAGCTCACAGCTCTGTACAGTCTGCGCTGCATTTCATGACAAATTTACAGTTCAAGGTCAGCGTAGAGTCAACGAAGGAAAGCAATGGTTGTCTGCCTAAGTCCACACTGGTGTTTGCACAAAGACGTTGCTTTTCCACCATTTTATGGCCCTGAAACAACGAGCGTGCCAGTCCCACATTGGGCTGTGTTTGTTTTCGTCGGGGGTCATTTCGCCGGACGGAGCTGACGCGGCCCGAATTAAACCGAGTTTACAATTACGGCATTAGCAGAGTTTGGCCTAATTTATGCCCCGTCGTACAACGGGGGTGTCGTGCACTGAAAATAGCCGATGTACAAGCTCACAATGCTTCGTATCTGCAGATATGTTGTGAGCTTGTACCGTTGTTCCCTATTGAGCTTGGCACATTTCCTGGGGCAAGCTGCCCAGATCACACTTGTCACACGTGTCTTCCTGTTTTTTCACTCTCAAAAAGCGCCTGCAGTGCATTTGAAACTACATTGCAGTGCACATCATGGGGTGATCACTGCTTGCCTCCTGTGAATTGTTTTATTTTTATTTTTGTTTATTTTCTGTTTATTTCGTTGCTGAGTGAGGTCAGCAGACAAAGTGACGTGAGTGAGATGAAAAAACCTGGGTGAAATGTGCCAATCTCAACAGGAAACAATGGTATACTGGCTATTTTTGGCGTTAAAACACCATCATACAACAAGGTACAAATCAGGCTTTTGATTCGGGAAGTCATTCTAGAAGTGTAATTATTGACAGAGTTGGCCAAATTCTAAACAAATACTGAACTTTCAAAGCTATAACTGATGGGAATCAATGTGTACCACTGGTTAGCCATTCTGCCATTTTAAACATACAGTAATCTTTTCCCTGTATCTCAACTCTTTGTTTATTACTTGTCTATTTAGTTTAGTGTGCAAAGACACATGAACACACACGCACACACACACAAACACGTGCACACACACATACACACACACACACACACACAAAGTCGTCCAATACCTCCTCCAAATAAATTCCTGGCTAGTGTCTGTCACCGCCAATATGAATGAGGCCAGTCCTCTCTGGGTAACTTCTTTAAGTGTCGCCACAAACGTCTCTGTCTGGTTTGGGAGATTTTCTACTTGGCACATTCTGCACGGGATGTTTTATGAACACAAAGCTTTTGTTCCTATAGTAATGTTTTGGTAAAACGAAAAAACGCTTGGGATGTTTTGGGAGAAAGGGTAGAGAGAGGGTAACTGGGGGGAAACCACACTGGCAGAAGAGTAGAGGGGGTTGAGGAGAGGAGAGGAGAGGAGAGGAGGGGAGAGCAGAGGGGGGAGAAGAGAAGAGAAGAGAAGAGAAGAGAAGAGAAGAGAAGAGGAGAGGACAAGGGTCTTCAACAGGGGGTCCGGGACCCCTAGGGGGTCCTCAGAATTACTACAGGGGGTCCTCCATTTCTTTGAGTGATAGAAACCTTTTTTCTTTTTCATATTAACCACTTGAACCCTAGTGTCCATATTCTGAGAACTTTAGCCAAAAATAGCCGATCTACAAGCTCACAACGCCTCGCAGCGTGAGCTTGTAGATCGGCTATTTTCAACAAGGAGGATTGGTGTAGAGGGGAAAAAGAGCAAACTCTAAGTACAGAGTGAAAGGTCAAGTTTATTAAGTATTAACGGTTCAACTATGGAATCTATGAAGATGTTGTGGGGGTCCCTGCCTCATCTCTCTCTCAACTAAGGGGTCCTTGGCCTGAAAACGTTGAAAACCCTGGAGTAGGAGAAGAGAACATGAGAGGAGAAGTAGAGAGGAGGAGAGGAGATGATTTTCGTCCATGCCTTTGTCGATGTAGATTGGCTATTTGAAGTACAGCAGGAGGTCTTTCGTTGCGTTCATCACTTCCTTCCAACAATCCCAAATAAAAGCTCTAAGAATAACCTCATTACGTTTTTCCCCTCCACCCTTTCCCCCTCATCCCCTTCTCTTTCATCCCTTCTTCCTTCCTTTATCACTCTATCACTACGAGCACTCTTCCTCTCCCGGGCTGCTCTGCACCAACGGCCAACACACACACGCATGCGCACGCATGCGCACGCACGCACGCACGGACACAGACACACACACACACACAGCACCACGCTGTTAACATCTGGAGTGCTACTTTAACCATGAGAGTGTAAAGAAGACAACACTCCAGGTGTCTGTGTATGATTTGCAAATGAGGTGATAATCTCTCTCTCTGTGTGTGTGTGTGTGTGTGTGTGTGTGTGTGTGTGTGTGTGTGTGTGTGTGTGTGTGTGTGTGTGTGTGTGTGTGTGTGCGTGCGTGCGTGTGCACGCGTGTGTGCGTTATAAATAATGAAATGTTGAATGTCTTACCTTCACTTCACACTTCTTATGGCAGGACAGCTTGCATACTGAAAACAAGAGAAAGACAACGTTAGACCGCTGTTATAACACTGTACAAACCTTTAGTATTATTATTTTCAATAAGTCATGACAGAAAATATTCTAATGTTATTGATTGATTAACGGAGAAGAGTATTCAAAAATAGGATTGTTTGATTGACTGACGTTTTTATTGACAAATTGCATATCTGTCAAAAGTATACAACAAATAAAAACTTGATAGCTAATTTCCATTGTGGCCCTTAAAATAGTTAGCTTTGTAAAAATAATAACAATAACAACAATTCATACTATTTCCAATGTTCAAGACAACTAAAAGAGCAAAAAAGTACAGTATGTGGATTTCTATGGATATTTACATAGTACAAAACACTACAGGCTAGTCAGGGGTAGGCAACCTTAGGCACGCATGCCAACATTGGCACAGGGGAGGGTGATCACTGGCACACTTGCATAAAGTGTGAGACAGAGGTTTTTTCTTTTAACAGTAAATATTCAAAAAGGTTTAGTCTGTTAAGTTCCCTCACATCTATATATAATAAATAACATCCAGCCGCATAATTCTACATTCATTCAAACTCGAAAGTGCTCCTTATGCAGAATGCCCCATTTCAAGTTTTAAAATCCTTTAAAAATAGCAGATCTACAATCTCAAAATGTATATAGGGCTGAAGTGGGTAATGCATGTTTTGCAATAATAATCAAAAAGTAACTAAAGTTTTCAAATAAGTGTAGTGGAGTCAACGTACAACATTCGCATCTGAGATATAAGTAAAAGTATACTGAAAATTGGAAATACTGTAAAGTAAAAATACCTCAAAATTGTACTTGAGTAAATGTACTTAGTTACTTTACACGACTGCCATACTGTGTGTTATGTTGTGTGTTTACAATTCTCATTCTTTTACTCTCCCATCATGTGGCCCTTTATACATTTGGATGGATGGATGGATGGATGGATGGATGAAACATAAATAAATAAATACAATTCTGTATGCAACTTCTACTTGCAACTTATTCCTGAAAGAAGAAATTAAACTATATGGAGGGGGTCCCTGCTTCTCTCTCTCAACTAAGGGGTCCTCGGCCTGAAAACGTTGAAGACTCATGCATAAGCAGAAAGGTACTCTGGTAAAAAAGGAAAACTATTGCTGCTGTACTGTAGCCCTAATTATCTCAAGTTCAAGTTCATCTCTGCTTTATGAGGACTGCAGTAGCTCAGCCTCAATATCCTATGGGACTCAGATGAAATGACACTGCCCCCTAGTGGTTCTATGATACAAACATGAAAAACTTAATTTCATCAGTATATGACTGCAGAGTACTGAGTAGTTGTTGTTGTTTAATTAAATAGTAAAGCATGGGGCTATTAATTTGTATTTTAAATTAACCTAAATGGTATATGCATATTTCATAACCTCATTTGACAGTGACAGAGAGAGAGAGAGAGAGAGAGAGAGAGAGAGAGAGAGAGAGAGACACTACTAATCAGTGTGTATATCCCTGCACTGTCTGCATGTAACCTTGATACATGAAAACTGTTTCACTCCTTTCACTTGTACATATTTAGTTTTGATTGTCTGTATTGTGTACGCTTCTGCTTTGGCAAACCTATGTTTTCTCATGCCAATAAAGACCTTTGAATTGAAGAGAGAGAGAGATATTTGTACCCATATAAAATGTCACAATGCGACATAGCTCTGTTTACAAAATGTTGTACCCCCTCCAACTGTATATATTATGTTCCCCATTTTCAACTGTTTTTATTGTATTTGTGATACTTGCTTTGGCAATGTAAACGTATGTTTTCTCATGCCAATACAGCTCCTTTGAATTGAATTGAATTGAATTGAGAGAGAGAGAGAGAGAGAGAGAGAGAGAGAGAGAGAGAGAGAGAGAGAGAGAGAGAGAGAGAGAGAGAGAGAGAGAGATCAAATGGCCACCCCACCCTGACTAAAAATGTCTGTTTTGGGGGGGGGTTCATTGACATGTTGACGTTTGATCCAGCAGCAGGACCCTTGACCCCCCAACACCTGCTGCCTCACCACCAGCCCAGGTGGTCGCCAGGTGGTGTGTGAAAGTGTGTGTGTGTGTGTGTGTGTGTGTGTGTGTGTGTGCACACGCTTGTGTGCACGTGTCCGTGTCTGTGTGTGTGTGTGTGTGTGTGTGTGTGTGTGGCTCTCACGTGTGCAGAGAACAACTAAGAGCATCTAGTAGGGCAAGGGGGGCAAGAAGTTGCGAGAGGGGGAGGGGGTTGGGGGACTACGGTTGGAGTTATGGGTGGTCTGTGTGTATGTGCGCGTGTATGCGCACGCGAGCACCTTTCATCCTTTGGCCAAAGGCCCTTCAATCAACGCTTAGCAATTCTGAGACAAGTGCAAATGTAACGTCTCAGAGGTAAAGGTGGAGTAAGTTATTTTCTTTTGTTAAAATCTGTATTAAATAGCCCTACATTCTGATCAGTAATCATTGCAGTAGACTATAGAGTGTTTGTTCAGTAACAGGCGTCTCCCTGTCTCTACAGCTCTTTAGTAAAACGTAAACGGAACGATTAATTTCAGGTCAGGATAGCATTTTTGTCCAAACAGCAGAGAACTCATACAGGATATTAAAGTAAAATGAAAGTGATGACAATGAAATGAGAAAAAAGATTGGAACAAATTTGGAACTGGGAGACCCCCTGCTACTGAACAAAAATACTATAGCAATGATTATTATTTGAAAATAGAGCGAGTTTTAACTTTGTGCATTTTATTGAACATGTCTCGGGTTAATGTAAACATCCTCACAAGGAAACCTTGTGATTGTCACGACGAAACAACATTTACTTTCATTTTGTCAGTGGCACGCAGCAAATGAGTGCCAAATTAGGCCTAGAATTATTGACTGCTTTAACTATTGAACTAGACCAGGTCAACCTGGTTGTGCCAGACCCCCTGTCTGTCATCATCATTTATGACATCATGCCTTTTGTAGGCATGTCATCATCATGTCATCATCATATATACCCTTTATATAGAAAACCCGGACAGACATTTGCTTATGTAGGCCTACCCATTTCATGGGTCTGGCAAAAATAGAAGATATACAAGCTCGAGTGCCGCGCTGCGAGCTTTTAGATCTGCTATTTTTTTTTAAATCATGAACATTTTTGCAAATATTTGAATATCTCATTTTTAAAGTGAACATTTGTAACTCAAATATTTTGTTCTGAGGGGTCCCTGATACAATATTTTGAGATGGGTGTCCATGGCGAAATACATATCATTTTGGGGGTCCTTCACATGGAAAGGTTTGAGAACCACTGACACGGTAGTCTCTCAAGAACAGACTAACTGAGCTCTAGTTAAGTGAAAAGGACCTTTTCTTGATGATGGCGAGCCAGATTGCTGACATAGAAACATAGGTTTTTTAAAAAAACCTTAGAGGGATTCAAAAAGACACTTATAGAATCGGGTCAAAATTCAAATTTGCCAGATTTTTCAAAAATAGCAGATCTACAAGCTCACAGCGCGGCACTCGGTGCCGCGCTGTGAGCTTGTATATCTGCTATTTTTCAATAGTTAAAGCATTCAATAATTCTAGGCCTAAATGGGTTAAACTAAAAGGGCGCAAAAATGAACCCCCTTTGACACTCGATTGATTTTATTGTGTGTATAAAAGCACCAGCGTTTTGGCGCAGCGCTCAGGGAGACTGTGCTTCAAAGACGAGCAATTCGCAACAGAGAACTGAGTATTATTGTGCTCAATGGACATTTGCATAAAGGATACACAAACATGCAAGGTTGGAAACAATTCCGATGTTGCTTCCTCCAACCTCTCTCTCTCTCTATCGCTCTCTCTCACTTCCTCTCCTTGCTTCCTTTTCTTGCCTCTATCCCCGAATACCCCCCGATCCCACCTTCCATCCCTCCCTCGATCCCTCTCTCCCACTCCTGCCTCCCCCCTCCGCCCACACTGCTCCCCTCCCCTCCTCCCCGTGTGTTTTGCTTTTGCTTTTATCTGGGCTAATGCAGCAGTAGCAAGCCATGCTAATTTTAACAGCAAAGCCTTTGCCAACACTACCCCCCCACCCCACCCCCCCAGTAACACATGCCAGGCCAGCTCTCCTACTGCTGGGCTTCTGTGCATGTTTGTCAACGCTGCTGTGCTAAAGATGTGGCATTTGTACTGCAGAGAGAGAGAGAGAGAGAGAGAGAGGGGAAGAGAGAGATAGAGAGAGAGAGGTGGAGCAAGAGAGAGGGAGAGAGAGATGGAGAAGGGACTGAGAGGGGCATATCGTCACTGTCGGGCAGAAACCTCATATCTCCAAGTTTCAAACGTGTACGTCTTTTGGTAAAGCCAAGCCCTGCTTCATCATACAAGGCCGTCGCACAAAAGTAGTGAAAACAGCTGATCTACAAGCACACAACGCCTCGCGATGCGAGGCGTTGTGTGCTTGTAGATCGGCTGTTTTCACTAGTTTATCGTAGTACATTTTTTAGATGATTATACAAAACGAACGGTTTTGGACATACAAGGTTTCCACCCGACAACGACGATATGGAGAATTAAAAAGGACAGAGTGAATGAGAGAGAGGAAGGATACAGGTCTTCTGTGCAATCTGCAATAACATGGCTGCATGGCCCTCTTTCTTGGAGTGACAATACAACCTTTAGTTGTTGCTATAATTAGAATGGGAGGACATGTGACTGAATGGAAGACAGAGGAGGCAGGGGAAACAAAGAGCAAAAACAGACAGCAGCCAAAAGACGCATGCAAAAAACACTGTAGGCATATGGCGCGCACGCCCACGCACGCACAGCAAAAGTCTACCTCTGAAAGTGAATAAATGGACCAAAATGGTCAATTCTTAACACTCCAGTTAACGCTCTCGACTTGAAATCACCGAGGATTTTACAGTGTACTGTACATGAACAAAGAATCATGCGGTTCTCTGGATCCATATGGCTCCAAATTTGTAGATATAGTCCTGACTATATCTACTGCATAGTACTGTGTTCTATCCGTCTGTCATTCAATGTTATATGAGATACTTCAATGGTTTCCTATGGAAATAAGCTTTGTCTTTTCTAGGATCTCCTTTTAGTAGACCTTGTACCAGTGAACTGTACCGTCATGAAACTATACTTTTTCCTATGCAAACTTCTAATAAAGTCTTCAATCAATCAATCAATCAATCAATCAATCAATCAATCAATCAAAGATCTCGGACTCCATGTTGACCAGCCTGTGACTGCGTGACGTCACCAATCGATTACATTTTGCATCTTGGCCTACTGGCATACTATACTGTATGATGCTGTACCACTGCAACACTTGGTGCATGATTGGTCCAGATTTCTGTGAGATCAGCCACAGACACACATACAATGACAGACCCTCTACTGCAGGGGTCTTCAACAGGGGGTCGTCAGTTACTACCGGGGGGGGGGGGGGCTCCAAATATTTGTGTGAAATTAACCATTTGAAACTTAGACTCCCTATTCTGAGGGGGACATGCCGAAAATAGCAGATCCACGGCTATATTCAGCAAAGACGTTTCATGTAGATGGAATAAAGAGCAGACCAAGTACAGAGGCAAAGGTCAAGTTTACTAAGTATTGAGGGTACAAGTTGTTAAATATCTGAAAATACGCATTAACATGAATCCAAATAGACAAAAACAACATATATTACACAACACTGATGATGACAGTGCCGTCAAACAAGTCTATGACGCTACACGCATCTATGAAATCTATGACAAAGTTGAATCTGCAAGTTAATAGCAGCTGCTTTGTCTTTGGCCTAAAAAAACTGTTGAAGTCCCCTGCTCTAAAGCAGTGGTTCTCAACCTTTTCAGGCCGCGACCCCCAAAATAATCATATTTCAACTGGGAACCCCCCACCCTGACGAGCACTAAGAGTTGAGCCATTACATTTTGTACAACACGGTTCTGTTGTAAAAATAGCTGATCTACATGCTCTACAAGCATTAGTCAGGGGATATCTTCAGAAATAGTGTCAAATCCTGGAATAAATTCCTTACCAAAAAATGTCTTCGCCAATGTGTTTGTAAAGGTGTCTAGTAACACATCTCACAAAGACTGAAATGCAGTTTCCCTAGGAGAATCCATGACAGCATGCTGACAGTTGGGGTCCCATTAACTTAACTATAATGGACCCTCAAAACTAGGGTTTAGTGATGAGTCATCACTTTTCACTGTTTTGTGGGGATCGTTTTTAGCCCACGGAATGTTTTTTTGTGCAAAACAAATGCTTGCAATTGATTCAGAATCATGAAAAAACCCTAGTTTGACCCCTCACATGGTACTTAAAGCATATTTATTTCTGTGTGTTTTTTCCTGTAATGGGACCCCAACTTTCAGCAGCTGTCACGGATTCTCCTAGGGAAACAGAATTTCAGTCTTTGTGAGATGTGTTACTAGACACCTTTACAAACACATTGGTCAAGAAATGTTTTGGTAAGGAATTTATTCCAGGACCTTTTAAGATATCCCCTGACTACATGTAGATCTGCTATTTTCACAATTTCTGCCTCTAATATTTGACAATTTGACCAATGTTTAATTTGTCATTTTAGAGGTGTTAAAAAGTCCTTAAATTGTCACTTTAGAAATGTGCAGATACCCTCTATACACTTAAATGCTATGTTGGTTTGTTTACTGTTGAGTGAAAAAACAACGTTGCACATTAAGTTAATCATCTGGGGACCCTCCAAAATTATTGGTTGAGAAGGTTGAGAACCACTGCTCTACTGGACGGCTTCTTCCCACAAGAGCCAGACGGCAAAGAGAGATAAGACACAAGTAGAAGACAGATGGATTTACAGTAGGTTGTGCACTGAGCGTGGAAGAAGCCCTTCTCACTCACACAGCGACACACAGTCACACCTGGGAGCTGCTTCTCACAAACACAGGGTTCTTCCGCTGGCCGCTGAGAAGCGCTGGTGGAAAGTAATTAAGTACATTTACTCGAGTATACTGTACCTAAGCACAATTTTGAGGTACATTTACTTTGCCGGAATATTTCCAATTTTCAATACTCTTACTTCTTCTACTCCATGATTCTATGTGGACCTCACGAAGACCTAAATATACTTTGCTTCAACAAGACAGCACAGCAGAATCCTACGTGTTAAAGACCTAGTGAAATGGCTTTTTGGGGCGTTTTATTTTGAAGTTTCAGTCTGAAACACAAGCCTGTTCTCTTTCTGAACCAATCAGAAGGGACCAGCCCTTCAGGCGATGGGACGGCTCACGTGTGCCCAATGTTTGTGTTTGTAGCTTCCATTAGCCTGCAAACTGCAGGCAGAAGGACACGGCCAGTGGGCCAGCTGTACAGAATGTTTGTTACCAAGTTGCTTATTATTCCAACCTACTGTATGATGTTTACAGATACAGATTCTATTGTGCTCATTAAGTTTACAATGAGTAATGTGGAGTAATGTGGAATGTGTGGAGGAATGTGCAGCAATGGGAATCAAACAGCTGAGGTGAATGTAATCAAGGTTCATTTATATTCAAGAAGACCTGTCTATGTCATCACGAGGCACGTTTCTGTTCACAGGAAATGTTATGCCTATCCCGGGTATACTCGCAATATATTTACAGAGGTCCTGAGTGCTGATCCCGGGTATACTCGGGAAATATACTGTAAATACAGTAGATAGATAGATACCTTTATTATCCCAAGGGGGAAATTTAGTTGTCCAGTAGTAGCACAGCAGTATACAGTTATTTACAAAGTTACAGAGACGTAAGAAAGATAGATAAGAGGGAAAAAAACAAAACAAAGACAAGAGCAGTACAGTACCAATAAGGAGAAGGTGCATCAATAGAGGGGGCGAATAATATATAAGTATATATACATAAAGTGTCTTGCAAAAGAGACCATAGCAGTCAATGCTAGTTAGTGCAAACAAGTATATCACTGTCATTGTTAAACAAAGCAAAAATACTCAGAAACTACTTCTTGCGGTCTGGGCTATCCATTGTGCATCGGTAATGTCTGCGATTTGTTTACAACGCACGTTGGCGTGCACGTGAAGAGAAGCTGCTCCATAGATCTTCCATCAAATAATCCTCATTATCTCTAAAAAAGACATTTTGATCCTAAGGCTTTTTCACGCCAAAATATCACTTGTATGGTGGCGGCCATTACCCCCTGCGTCTAAACACTGCTTCTAAACTAGATCCGGGTCAGGGTTGAAAAAAGTGACCAAAAAACAGCACAATTTCCGCCAGGCCCTTTAGAATAAGAGTGGCGGCTTAAGGAAGGAAATGGCGGCACTCTGTGCCCCTTATTTCTTCAAAGTAAGAGGCACTAAATGGGTTTGAATGGGCTATTTAGGGACTTTTTATATAAAAATACACAAAAATTGTTTATTTTCATTTTTTTCGCATCTAGTGTTAGGAATGCCCATATGATTACCACGGATAAGCTCTAAAAGTGTGAAAACCATAATGAAAGAAAGGCAAAAATCAAAAGAAGCCTACCTTTACAGATCATGCCCTCCTTGACGATGGCCGTCTTGCATATATCACAGCTCTTCACTTTCTTGAATGGCTTCAGCTTGAAGTGATGCGTGTGGACGCCCTCCAGCTCCTCGGGCTGATGGAGAGAACACAGCAGAGGGAGGACAGGTCAGGTGAGTGTGTGTATGCGTTAGTGAAGGTCAGTGTTTTGGTGTCCTGGGACACCCAGGGGGTCCTTGAGGTGGTTCCAGGGCATCCCCAGCTGATGATTGATAGAAACAAAAAAAAAACTAAATTGGACCCTTAGTGCAGGGAGGGGTGTTGCACCAAATTCTGGTGGGCTCTCTCTGTACAGCGGGCGCTAACTGACACAGTCGTTCTCGTTGTGCGTCGGATTCGACGCACAACAATACTACAATATGGGGAAGGCTGTGGCTCAGGGGGTAGTGCGGCCGTCTAGGAACCAAAGGGTTACACACACATGCGCGCGCGCTTACGCACACACACGCGGACGCTGCATCCAGACTCCACAGTCAACATTACGTTCAAGTCAAGCGTTCAGTCAGTGTTTAGATTCTTAGCATCCGGCAGAGTTCAGCATCTATACAGAAACGTTTTGCATTTGTGCATCGACCACATGCAGATGTTTCCTGCAATACACAGGCTTGCAACGTTAACGCAATGTCGTTGCTGTATGTTTTTTCGTAAATGAATGCCCTACTTCATCATACAAGTGTCGCACAAAGGTATAGTAGCAGATCTATAACTCACACAATATATATATATATGGGTGCAGCGGTTTACAAAATTCACGGTTCGGTTCAGTTCGATATTTTGGTGTCACGGTTTTTTGTTTTAACCTTGAACATTACGGTACCCAGTGGTTCTCTAAGTCATGCACACACACACACACACGCACACACACACACACACGTGCACGCACACACGCACAGAGAGAGCCCACCAGCGGAGGATGTTTTCACTTTGAAGTTGGCTAATTAAATGACTAATTAATGATGAGAGAGAGAAGAAAGAGAGAGCGAGCTCACAAAGTAGCTCAGGGTGTCACAATCTCTAGAAATGTGTTTGTGTTCCAGTGTGCATGCACTATGCATACATACTGTACCCATACTGTGCATGACAATGAGTCAGCCTACAGTATGCGACTATACATGTGTACAGCATGCTTATGTAAGTGTGTGTCTACATGTTGATGTACTATACCCTTGAATGTGTGCGCGTGGGTGTGCGTGTGTGCGTGCGGGTGTGTTCGTTATGTCTGTACTTGGGAGTCAAATGTCCCCACAAGTACAGTATAGTAGAATTTGATTGTAGATCGGCTATTTTCGGCTTAAAGGACAACTTGAAAAGTGAAAAGAAAAGATGAGTGTTAACATGTTTTCATTTACTGCTTTCTATTGTTTTAGTGATTTTAGCCATTTTGATTTCAGTGGGTCGCAAAAAAATCGCCCTAATAATGTTTGTTGATGTACTCACAATAGTAATACAAACGTACAGTGTGTGTGTGTGTGTGTGTGTGTGTGTGTGTGTGTGTGTGTGTGTGTGTGTGTGTGTGTGTGTGTGTGTGTGTGTATATTTGCATGCTTATACATGCAAGTACATATGAGTTGTAAGTAGGTTGCTGAAACATCACGGGTACAGCCTGAGGAGTGATAAGCTCTAGAAAAACCCTGCTAGGTTCTCAACAAGCATCACAGAGCAGCTTCTACTACTGTATGTACAGTAGCCTGCCATATTATGCAAATCAACGAGGTGAGTTTGAATGACTGTGGATGCTCATATGACTGTGCTGTGTGTGGAGTACTCAAATGTTTTACATTAGTAAAAGTAGCAATACCACAACATAAAACTATTCTGTTATACGTAAGTACAGTAAAAGGCATGTATTCAAAATTTGAATTAAGTAAAAGTAGAAGTATCAGCAACAAAAATATACCTGTAGTACCAAAGTAAAATTACTAAACATAAAGAAATGTTTCAAATCTAGCAGATCTACAATCCCACAACGCACCACGATGCGTAAGTATGAAGTGAACGGTGCTATTTATGTGTTCATTTCATTCAGCATCCCACAGAGTTTCAATGTGACCCCATGGGCGTACAACAAACTCTGATCACTTCGTGCCAAGATGTAGGCCAGGTGTAGGCCACGCTTCGGGACACGTTGTCCGGGACGCTTCGTACGGGACAAGGACAGATGTCGGAGCATGCACCGCTCAAAAATACAATAACTGCCTCTGAGATGTAATGGAGTAGAAGTATAGAGCAGGGGTCTTCAACAGGAGGTCCGGGCCCCCTAGGGGGTCCTCAGAGTTACTACAGGGGGTCCTCCAAATCTTTGTGTGATAGGAACTAGTTTTTTTTCCCCCCTTTCTTATATTAACCATCCTAGTCTCCATATTCTGCGAACTTTAGCCAAAAATAGCAGATCTAAAAGCTCACTACATCGGCTATCTTCGGCTAAGAGCTTTGGAGGAGGAAAAGAGCAGACCAAGTTCAGTGAAAGGTCAAGTTTATTAAGTATTGACCGTTCAAGTGGTTAAATATCTGAAAACACACGTTAACATAAATCCAAAATACACTGTTGATCATGCTGTCAAACAATGAAACTATATCTATGAACAGATTGTGGGGGTCCCTGCTTCAACTCTCTCTCCACTAAGGGGTCCTTGGCCTGAAAACGTTGAAGACCCCTGGAATAGAGACTATAAAGTATCCAAATTAAAACCTCCATTAATCGTGCGTTACAGTCTCTGAGCAGTTCTTTCCTCGATCTTGTTTTCAAGGTCGGCCCAAGTAGAAGAAACTATTCTCCAGTGTGTGCCTACAGGGTTGTCCTGTCTCCTTCACCCTCCTTTTCTACCTCTCTCTCTCTCTCTCTCTGAACAACCCCGCCGCTAAGTCATAATAATGATGTCATTTCCTCTGTGTATATTTATGCAGCTGGGCCAGGCGGGCCCAGGTCGTGCTCCTCCAGAGAGTAGCCTATATACATGCGGTGTACGTCTCAATAATGTTACACGTTTTGTTCCGTGTCCTCCCGTGACCTCCACTGGACTGGGACGACCAAGGACAAAAGTGTGTGTGTGTGTGTGTGTGTGTGTGTGTGTGTGTGTGTGTGTGTGTGTGAGAACTGGGACGAGTGAAATAATAACTCAACGAATGTACAATATGTTAATGAAGGAAGGAGGAGAGATTCTTATCTTGTAAAGTCGTCAAAGCAGTCGACTTTAACACGGTAATAATCATTGCAGTGTTTTAATATCAAAATGGTAAATGGTGCATTTATATAGCGCTTTTAACCAAAGCGCTTTACAGAGATTGTGCATTACATTCACGCACACATTCATACACCGGTGGCGGAGGAAACCATGCAAGGCACCAACCTACTCACCGGTAGCAATTAGGGGTTCAGAGTCGTGCCCAAGGACCCTTCGACATTAACTCAGGGGGAGCCCGGATTCGAACTGGGAACCCTTCGGGAACCCTTCGTGCTCTAATAACGGTTTCTCTACCCCTGAGCTATGTCACCCCCTCAATACAGTGTAATGTATTGATGTTCGTCGCTACAGGGTGGACATCTTGTAAAGTAGTTACATTTCAGGAGATAAAGAACCTGGGTTCCAATGGATCAAATTGAGTTATGTATGTATTTTATAACAAAAGTACCAGATCACCACATGTTACGAAGCGAGTTGTTGGTGTAGATCGGCAATTTTTGCTACTTTTGCACGTCACAAACATATGACAAAATGTAAAATAGGGCATTTATAATGAAAAAAAAAAGTTACAAGGTTTCTGCCCTCTACCCTCTATGTCAGGGGTCTTCAACAGGGGGTTCGGGACCCCTAGGGGGTCCTCAGAGTTACTACAGGGGGTCCTCCAAATCTTCCAATCCTTTTTAACTAAGAGTGATAGAAACTTTTTTCTTTTTCATATTAACCACTTGAACCCTAGTGTCCATATTCTGAGAACTGTAGCCAAAAATAGCAGATCTACAAGGTCACAACGCCTCGCGCTGCGAGACGTTGTGAGCTTGTAGATTGGCTATTTTCGGCAAAGAGGTTTGGTGTAGAGGGGAAAAAGAGCAGACTAAGTACAGAGTAAAAGTTCAAGTGTATTAGCTAATGATGAATCAAGTGGTTAAATATCTGAAAACACAAATTGACATGAATCCAAAATACACTGATGATTGTGCTGTCAAACAATGAAACTATATGGAATCTATGTAAAGGTCCTTGGCCTGAAAACATTGAAGACCCCTGCTCTATTAAGAGTTAAGACCAACCCAGACTTTAGATATTTGGTGCTGTGATGTCCATGAGCTCATCAGTGTGGTTAGGATTCTGCAGACCCCCGCCCAATAACCCCACCCCACCCAACCCCTCCCGCTCCGTGTGCCGCAGCCAATTTGGCTCAAAGCTTTTTATAAAAGTGTATTTCTCAGCATTTCTCTCTCTCTCTCTCTGTCTCCCTCTCGTTTTGCCCTGCTATCTTCCTAAATCTTAATGGCTTTTGTCACACTGTGCGACACACTCGCTAAGCTCCAGAGAGCTGCAGCGGCTGACCTTGGGGCTCCGCGGAGCCGGGCCGAGGTAGGCCAACGGCGGAGCTGCTAAAAGCTATAGCTACCATTGCGGCCCATGTCCCCTGGGCGCCAAACAGGGGGTGTGTGTATGTGTGTGTGTGTGTGTACACGTGTGTGCGTGAGCCAAGCACAGAGTTAGCCCAAAATATACTGAGAGATCTGTACTTGGTTAACATTACTTACTGCTATATTGCTCAGTGGTGGAATGTAACCAAGTATATTTATTTCATTGTACTTAAGTCCATTTTTGTTGAGGTACTTTTACTTTGAGCATGTCCAGGTGTCAATAATCTATTATACTTCTACTCCATCTGAGTATTCTTCCACCACTGAAGCTATTGAAGCAATAAGCCACAAGAGGGCTGAGAGGCGTGGTGAGTCCAACCCACTCAGCCGTTATAAAATACAGGTAACCACATGCCTCGCATGGCTTATTGCTTTTCTAAAACGGTTACAATATGGTAACATGGGGGGGAAAATGTTCTATTTCACTAATAATTCACTACAAGGTCTGCAAGAAAGTAGTTCCCAGCTACAAGAAAGTAGTTCCCAGCTTTTTGCCAACAACACAGGTGCAGATAATTGGTGCACTGTGGAACACTGTGGAAAGAAATAACGCATCTGGGTTTGATATAAACTGATTCAAGGAGTGGATTCTAGTCTCATATAACATGCAATTAAAGGGAAATCAGCCAATCAGAATCAAGGAATGGAACTAGCCGTTTTAGAAACATGTTATAACCATGCACATGAAATCACAAGTGTTTCGTATGAAACACCTGTTTGTTAAGAATCGGAAGGAAGCACTCCACTCCTATGGGTGTCGCTAGCGGCAGCCAAGAATAACAGAATCACTCACATAAACTCCCGTAGGACGATTCCCATTGGCCGAAGGGTATGTCCGTCAAGTGACGTACCCGCCTGGAGGCGGATCCCTATAAAATCCCCATCCACCGGATGTTCCCCCTCTTTGAGAGAGCTCTGCGCAAACTCACGAACAGGGTCTCACCGGAGTGGAGTGCTTCCTTCCGATTCTTAACAAACAGGTGTTTCATACGAAACACTTGTGTTTGTTTACGAATCTCCAGTCAGCACTCCACTCCTATGGGAAACATAAACTCCCGGACGTGGAAACGAACCAACAGGAATTAAGGAACCCTTACAGACTAGGCCCACCAGAACCCACCTCAATCCTAGTCTGCCCCAAGTTTAAAACCGAATGGAAAAACTCAGGAAAAGGGCCCCCCTCCACCAGAGCCACTACCCTCTGGTCTTGGCGGAGGAAGAAAAGTGTAAAAACACTTACCAAACTCCCTGAGAGAGAAACCCTACCAAGGGACTCAGCTCAGGAGGACGGGGAGGAAGCGGCCACCCCAAGGACAGAATGCGCCAAGGAATAAGGCGTTAATTCCAGGTGATAGTAAGCCGCAAAAGTAGAAGGCGACTTCCAATTAGCCGCCAAACAGACCTCTTGGATGGAGGTCCCTTTAGCGAGACCCCAGGAAGAGGAAACTCCCCTAGTCGAATGGGCTTTCAGACCGAAGGGTCTAGCCACTTTCGCACTGTCGTAAGCCAAATTAATGGCTTCCACAATCCACCCCGACAGAGTCGCCTTAGCGATCTCAGTCTTACCAGTGGACTTTCCGTGAGAGACAAACAGACTACTAGACCGTCTGCGGTCCTTAGTCCTCTCACAGTAAACTCTCAGTGCCCTAACCGGGCAAAGACAGTTGAGCCTTCTGTCCTCCTCCGAAGCGAAAGGAGGAGGGTGAAAGGCCAGAAGTTCCACCGGAACTTCCTGAATCCTCCCGTTCTTGGGTAAGAACTTGAGGTGAGGTTTGAGTAAGACCTTACGGTCCTCACCCGAAAACCTCATACAGCCCTCATCTACAGAAAGAGCATGAAGGTCACTGACCCTCTTGGCTGTAGTCAGAGCCAGGAGAAGAGCCGTCTTAAAGCTAAGAAGCTTCAAGGAGATAGACTCCAAAGGCTCAAAAGGAGCCTGACTCAGACCCCGTAGGACCACCTCAAGATCCCATGAGGGGACCAATGGTCTAGCTGCAGCAGCGTCCCGCTTGACCCCAGCCAGAAACTGAGACACCCAAGGGTTCTTAGAAGGCTTAGAACCCTCAAGGCCATTGTGGCAGACGTCAATGGCAGCCACATAGCCCCTAAGAGCAGAGGCTGCTAGCTTCTGCACCACACAGGACTGTAGAAAGTCCAAAAGGTCTTTCAAGGACGCAGAGGCCGGAACCACCGAAGGGCGGTTCGACCTGCACCAGGAGACGAAGGCCTCCCATTTACCCCTGTACACTTCCAGAGTACCAGGAGCTCTGGCTCTCTGCATCGTGTCTATGACTGCAGTGGCCAGACCGGCAGCCCTCAGCCTCTCCCTTTCAGGAGCCAGACCCACAGGTCTAGGCGCTGGGGGTCCGGATGGAAAATCTCCTGGTTCGCCTGGCTCACCAGATCCCTGAGTAGGGGCAGGCGCCAAGGCTGACCGACCAGGAGAGGCGCTATCAGGGAACTCCAAGTCCCCTGACTCGGCGCCACCAAGAGCAACTCCAGGGAGTAACGTCTGACCCTCTCGAGGGTCGGACGAATCAGCTCTAGCGGTGGAAAAGCATACAGAAGGCCCCTCGGCCAGCTGCGAGACAGAGCGTCCAGGCCCAGTGGGGGAGTCCCCGTCAGGGCAAAGAACCGAGAACACTTCGCGTTCTCTGACGACGCGAACAAGTCTGCTACCGGGTGGCCAAACCTGAGCCAGATCTCCTCCGCCACTGAAGGGCGGAGAGACCAGTTCTCGTAACGTGGTTCCCCCCTGGACAGCAGATCTGCTCCGCTGTTCAGGAGGCCCGGAACATGAGAGGCCCTGATCGACTGAAGTCGACCATGGCACCACAGTGTCAGGTCCCGAGCTAACCTGTCTAGCTCTCGGGACCTCAGCCCCCCCTGTTTGTTGATATAACACATCGTTGTGGTGTTGTCCGTCCTGACGAGGACGTGCCAACCTAGGATCAGGGGTTCGAAGTGACGAAGGGCCAGCATCACCGCCATCAACTCCAGGTAGTTGATATGGTAATGTCGCATCTCCGGGCCCCAAAGGCCCCGTGCTGTGCGACCTTCTAAGGTCGCGCCCCAGCCTGAAAGGCTGGCGTCCGAGGTGATCACCTTGCGGTGAATCACCTCTCCCATTCTGACTCCGGCCGACAGGAAGTCGGCTCGCCGCCAGGGTAGTAGCGCCTCCACAGCCCTGAAAGGGACCTGTACCAGAGCGCGACCCTCGGTGGACGGAATCCGAAAGGGATAACATCCACCTCTGAAACTGTCTCATGTGGAGACGTCCTAGCTGCACCAGGTGCAGGACTGAGGCCATGAAGCCCGTGAGGCGCATGACCTTCTCGTAACGGACCGAGTTCCCCGTCTGGAAGAGGGCTGCGCAGGAGAGAAACTTCTCTATCCTCTCCTGCGAGGGACGGGCGATCATAGACTGTGAGTCCAGAATGGTCCCCAGAAAAGTGGTTCTCTGTGAGGGTGTGAGAGCACTTTTCTCCAGATTGACGCAAAACCCCAGAGACTGCAGGTGGTCCATGACCAGCCTGGTGTGCCGCGCCGCCTCCTGCTCGGAGCTCGCGCAAATCAACCAGTCGTCCAGGTAGTTTGCAATCCTGATGCCCTGGCGCCGTAGTGGTTCGAGCGCTGTCTTGGTCACTAGAACGAAGACAAGGGGGCTCAGCGACAAGCCGAACGGGAGAACTGTGTACTCGTACACTTTCCCCTCGAAGGCGAACCTGAGGGATTTTCGGTGAGGAGGATAGATGGAGACGTGTGTGTACGCGTCTCTCAGATCCAGAGAGGTGAACCAGTCGTTCACTCTCACCGAACGCAGTAGGCTGGCAGCAGTCAGCATCTTGAATTTGAAGGTTTTCAGATACTGATTCAAAACACTTAGGTTTAGAATGGGCCGAAGCCCTCCCGTCTTCTTGGGCACGAGGAAGTAGGTGGAGTAGAACCCCAGCCGAGTCTCGTTTCGAGAGACCTCCCTTACTGCGCCTTTGAGAAGAAGGGCTTGTATTTCCTTTCGCAACGCGGCCGCCTTGCGGCCCTTCTCCCTGGTGAAGAGAACTTTGGAAGTTAGAGGGGGGGATTTGAAGAACTGAATCCTGTAGCCCCTTCTTAGGGTGCGAGAGATCCAAGGGTTTGGATTGTACCGCTTCCATTGCGAAAAGCAGTCTGCCAGGGGAGTGTAGAGAGGAAGATTGGACGGCACCGCCCTCGCGGGAAGCCCGGTGTCGTTTACCGAGCGCCTCTTGGGGGGCCTTGCTTCCGTCGACACGTCCTGACGTGATGACGTCGGGAGGGCGTGAGACGCTTCCCTCGGCGGAGCCGGAGGGGAAAACGAGCGCTCCTCTGACCCCAGAGGAGTCGGGGGAGGAAACGAACGTACCCCGGGACCCAGCGGGGCCGGGGGAGAAAACGAGCGCACCTCGGGGCTCGGCGGAGCCGGAGAGGAAAACAAGCGCTCCCGCTGCCGAATGGCCGCCCGGGCGGGACGGCCTGAACGACGGACCGAGTGCACCTGAAGAGGAACGGTCGCGTGGTTCGAGGCTAGCGGAGCTGGAACAGAGGGAAAAGGAACTTTTCTGACCTTCGCCCGAGGAGGGCCTAAAGGAAACGTCTCCAAAACCCGCGGAGACGGACGTTTTAACTTTAGCTCGTTTGGCCTGACTGAAAACGTCCCGAGAGGGCTCATAGATACCTTTAGCAGAGAGTCTTGCTCTGGAGAAAGGAGTGACCCTGGAACAGTTAGAGAGTGTGGAGGGGAAGCTGTGCTGCTCTCTAGTGGAGAACCGTGAGAAGGAGGACTTACACTGGGAAAAGGCATCTGAATAGGCTGTGGCCCTGTACCTTTTAGAGCAGCTGTGTGTGGACTGTGTGTCTGTGAAGTTAGCAGATTGTGAGGAAGAGCCCGAGGGGGCTGACAATCTAGAGCTACTTGTGTCGATCGTGCGAGAGGAAGAACCACACAATTTTTGGGCACACACATTTTTACTGTCATATTTAGTGGAGACATTTTGACAGAACCAGCAGGAGGCCGAGTTACAGGTTTTGAATAAAACAAACTTCTTAATGACCCCTGCTTTCCCCTCCCCGGAGTGTCACTTGCGCTGAGACTTCCCGCGGCCCCTCGCGGGGCGGTAAGGCTAGCGCTGGGGGTTTTCCTCCCTGGGCCTCTGAGTGGGCGGCTCCTGGCTTGGATGGCGGCGGGCCGACTTGGAGGAAGACCTGGAGCTAGAGGAGGCTGAGGTCTTGGGGCCCTTAGCCTTGCTCTGGGAGCGGGAGGCTCTTGGTTTGGAGGCTGCCTGGGCGTAGGAGCCTCTAGCGGCCTGTGGTTGGAACCTGGAGCCCCGGCTTTCCCTCGGCGGAGGGGGGGGCATCAGGTCCTGTACAATCTCCAGGGTTTCCTTGCGGGCTGCCGCCTGTCTCTGGAAAACCTGGTAGCCGTCTGCCAAGATTTCTCTGGGAGAGCTGGGGAGCTTGAGGAGCTCCTCTCTCTCCTCGAAGTCCTTTACCGCGGCGACTGGATAGAGCCAGCGGAGAGCCTGCTGTTGCATGATGAGGTCCATAGCACGACCTGCCCAGGAGATGGCATGGAAGTTGGCATCAATCAAGTGGTCCACCGAGGCCAGGAGTTCTGTGGCAACAGCAGGAGGCAGGGAGCCGGATGCATTCTGGATCTGTTTCTGAATGTAGGCTCCCAGTAGACCCGTGACGTTCAGGTCCCTAGCATTGTGGCCGATGGACCTGTAGGTGTCACGTGCGCCCTTGGACATCTGGTCCTCAAAGCTGTCGACCAGCTTGGGCGTGGGTCTCAGGATGAAGGGCCCCTTAGGGGCCGTGGGGTTCTTTCTGAAGAACTTGGCCTGAAGAGTAGCGGCCAGAGTCGGGCTGATCTTGGGGCAGGAAGGGACCCCGATCTCTGGTCCACCCACGAACTCCGAAGAATAGGGGAGTTTGTCTGGGTCCCAGTGCTTCTCCCAGGTTTCGTGCAGCGCCTCCTGGAAACCTGGGATCTGAGGAAGCATGCACATCACCTGTGGGGGGGGGGGGGCTTGACGAGCCTTCCCTAGGCGGTGCACCTTGGCCTTCTCTGCCTGTGGAGCGAAGGCAACAGGCAGCTCCAGGTATCTGGTGGCTCTCTCTAGTACACTCCAGGCCTCCGGAAGAGGAGGGGGGCCTTGGGAGGAAGAGCTCGCGTTGTTGGGTCTTGGAGTGGCGCCTGAAGAGGCAGGAGCGGGACCCAAGGAGCTCCGAGAGGAGGTCTGAGAGGCGGAGAGGACCGCATCAGACCCGGTCGCTCCCCCTGAAGGAGAGGAAGGGGGAGCCTGTCCCTCCGTGGACACCTGGGAGGCCGGTAGCTGACCAGAAGCACCAGGGGAGGAAGCGGAGCCTTCCTGCATAGCCTGCTCTGGAGCCCCCGCCGCTGGGGGGGGGCTGTTGTGCCTGGGGTGGCAGCCTCAGCCGTGGCGGCCACCGAAGGGAAGACGGAGAGGGGGGAATCAGTCTCGGGGATAGAGATGATGATCTCCGGATCCGCCGACTGTGTGTCCATCTGTTCCACTTGAGGAGCGTTGTCCTCCTCCCCCTCGACGACCTCCGCCACCGCCTCCTCGTCGTCGTCGAATTCTTCAACCGACCAGCGTCTGAAGAGGCTCTGGGTGAAGTCCGGGCCTGAGCTACCGCTGCCCCCGCTTGTATAGGAGAGAGCGGGGGAGGGAGAACGGCGGCGCCGGGTGGGAGGTGTGGAGGATGAGGCCTGTATCCCCCGTCGTCCTGAAGAGGTACCGGGGGGAGAGGCATGTGGTTCCACGGTCCCTGGAGAGGGGCCTGGCTGGAACGCCGCCATGATGTTGAAGAGGCTAGCCGCTTGCGTTGCGTGTCGTTGCCTAATCAGCACCGGAGTGCGGAGGCAGTCGCTGCAGGTCGGTTCGGGCAACAGGCTGTCGGCGGCATGGGCCCAGTGCCTGCAGCGTACACAACGTTGGTGCAAATCCACCGACTCCAGGAGAAAGGGGCAACTCGGAGTGGTGCATGCACGGCCGGATAGCGAGGAGCTAGCCGTAGCCATCTCTGCTAACACAAGCTAACAAGCTAACAAGCAACGCTAACAAGACTGCGAGCGTGACAAGCTAACGAGGCTAGCGAGCTAACAGAGAACAAACAGAAGAGCGAAGAGAAGAATGGAATGAGTCTCGAAACCGGGTGGCTCGACCTTACTTGCCAAAGTCAGTTCAGACGAGACGAAATTCTTTCTCTTTGAGGAACGTAGATAAAAATACTTAAGGAACTTCTTAATGCTGAAGACTTCGTTGGAGCGAGTGAGTGAAACAAGCTATCCAGTTGAAGCAGAAAGCGAAAAGAGGGGGAACATCCGGTGGATGGGGATTTTATAGGGATCCGCCTCCAGGCGGGTACGTCACTTGACGGACATACCCTTCGGCCAATGGGAATCGTCCTACGGGAGTTTATGTGAGTGATTCTGTTATTCTTGGCTGCCGCTAGCGACACCCATAGGAGTGGAGTGCTGACTGGAGATTCGTAAACAAACATGATTTCATACCTGCTGCTATTTCAAGTAGTGTTTTCATTGCCTTAACCATGTCATACCATGTCATACAGGCACCGGACACTGTGATGTTATATACCTGCTGCTTCTTTATATGCTGCAGATGTCTTCCACCTGCACAAGAAGCATACTGTATATGCCTTCCATAGTGTCATCTGTCCACTCCTCATTTTGAATGATGCACCTCCTATACTAGACTTTGAATATTTGATTTGTCTGTGCCTTCATATTAATTGACTTGCCATGCGCTCCTCTCTTCTCCCTTTCCCAATAACTCTTCCTGTAACTGCAATGTTGAAAGCTACACACACACGCACCCACGCACGTGCACACACGCACACACCCACTTCACACACTCTGTAATCGTGTGATGGGACAATAAAGCTGATTCTTCAACAATGCACCAAGAAGGATGCATGATATAAAATGCATATGTTTTTTAAAGGCATATTCTTCATCGTTCAAAGCTTCTTTATATGACATTCGGCCTTTCGCATGATGTTCCCAAGCACCCTCCCAGCTTGTTTCAGTAATGTCATCATGACTCGCACGCACTGGTGAGTGAAGCCATTTCATACAAACACATAGACGCACCCACCCATGTACCGCCATCACTCACAAATGAACCTTTCTTCTGCCAGTTTGTTGACACAGCGAACATCAGTTTAATTTTAAGTAGAAGCAGCCCCATACATACACAGTAAAACTAAATTCTTTCTCCCTTTCTGCTGAAGCAAATGCAGTGGATTGAAGCAAAGTGCTGCTCCTGTTGAAAGCAGGGACGTGCTGGGCCCCTGATTCAGCCCGGGAAAAAGAGTTGTAGAGGCCCTCATTGCACGCTATAGAGAGAGATCTCTCTCTATAGCACTGCTGCTATTCAAAGATTTGCCATTTCAGATCATGACAAGTGACTTAAGCCAGTGGGCCAATTACATTAGTTGTCGAAATATGTCCAAAAAACCGTTTGTTTTGTATTTATCATTTTAAAAATGATTTAAACTAGTGAAAACAGCCGATCTACAAGCACACATGCGAGGCGTTGTGTGCTTGTAGATCTGCTGTTTTCACTACTTTTGTGCGACGGCCTTGTATGGTGAAGCAGGGCTTTGCTTTGTGAAAAAATGTACAAATTTGAAACTTGGAGATACAAGGTTTCTGCCCGACAGTGACGATTTACTTTGTTGACTGCCCAGCCCCCAAAATGGAACGAAGGCCGACATTTTTTTTTTTTTCCTAATGGCCGGCCTGGACCGGCCAGGAATGAACCGGCCGTTCGGGAGTTGTCCCGCTTTTCCCAATGGCCAGCACGTCCCTGGTTGAAAGGGTGCTCGAGATGGACAGGATCAACAGGATTTTGTGGGCCAGAGGCTGGACAAAATACAGATCAGCAGGGCAATATGAAAACGGGCACAGGAGTGCCATGCCATGTGAGCAAAATACTACCCCTGTAAGGGTAAAGAAATACAAAGAATCGGGACAGTTTCAGGGTTAAATGAACTCTCTGCATGCATTAGACTTGTGCACGGTGACTTGTCTAAAATGGACACTTTGCTTCAATTAGACTGTGAATGACTCATCAGTCTTACCATCGACCTCCTGTTCCTGTGCTAAGGATTATGTGAAAGGACATTTCCGCCGCGGTATTAAAGCAAGAAGACATTAATTGAGAGGGTTTATTTTCTTTTTTAAATTTTTACAACTTCAACTTTATATCTTGGAATTCTCACACAACATGCGAGACGTGAAATAGCATGAAAACCTGGACTACAATTATGCACCAAGCCGATAATGAGAAGAAAAGAAAAACGAAATTCTGAGTTAAAAGTTAGAGGGAAACCCTCAGAATTCTGAGATATGAAGTTAGTGAGAAATGGTGGTGGAAATCCACACAGGTTTGCCTCAACCCGACAGTCAGCATAGTATAGCAATTGATCACACACTAACATACTAGTCTATGTTTCCAGATGTCCTGGGAACTCTGCCTATACCAATCAGACTTCTAAGTTCAAGTTATTGTAGTTGCTAGAACAGTGACAAGAACAAATCTACACATATAACTGCTTTGGAGTCCCAATTAAAGGACTGCCCTAAAGATGCTCTATTAGTTCTGCAATGCAGAACTTTTAGAACGTTTAGAGCTAATTGTACCCAGTTTTAACAACAAAAGCTGTTGTTCTTATTCTGTAGTTGAGCAAAGTGTTAACTTTATATACAGTATCAGTGATTCCTAAACTTTTCTGGGCCCACTTGAAAGCGGTTACGGCCCAACTGACCACTTACTTCAAGTCATTTTTCAAGATTTTAAATACCATTTTTTGGTAATAATGTAAATAATAAAAACGTAGTGTTTTGGGCAATTAATTGGGGGCACACAAGTTTGCCTCACAGCCAACAGGTTGGGAATAGCTGGTTAAGAGATCAACTTCTATGTTTTAACTTATACTTGTTTATTATTTTAGGTGAGAACCTTGTATAAGCCATATATGGGTTTCCTTTCTCGCCTGCACTTATTTCCATGTCTTTTAATAATGTTAACTTTTACTGTTTTAAAAAAAATGTTATTTTGCAAATAAATAAATCAAAAGATCAAATAAAATCAAGACTTGTGAGTCTACAAACATAAGCGCGTAACTTTCCCCACGTTTTGACATAAGTCTCAGTCACTTCGCACCCCTGGCTCCAAAAGCTCCATAACTGCACCTGTCAGGCCAATGGGCTGCCCCGGCTCATTTATAAATAGCCGTCAAAGCACCTTGGTGCCACTCTGGAGCCCCGATGTTAAAGATGACCTGGCAAAAAGCCGGTGGCTGAACCAATCGGACGCGGCCAGCTGTGTCACAGGCAGGTGCCATGGTTACCTGGCTGCCACGGCAACTGGGGGTCAACGTGTCCTGTCAAGCGATGATGGATGAGGAAAGGGCACGAAAACACACAACCACGTGCTACTATGCACGCGCGCACGTGCATACGCGCGCGCACACACACACACACACACACACACACACACACACACACACACACACACACACACACACACACACACACACACACACACACACACACACACACACACACACACACACACACACACACACACACACACACACACACACACACACACACACACACACACTCTCTCTCTCTTTGGCACACAGGCCGGCATTGAGTTTTGCAACAACAGGAGCCCAAATGGTTCTTGGATGGCTGCCAACTAGCATCTGGGATTCAACTTTTTTATTTATTTATTTTTTCAGAGAAAGAGTAAAAAGGGACTGGGCAGCTAAAGCAGGGGACAAGCCAAGCGAGCGGAAGAAAAGACGGGATACAAATGTAACGTTAAAAGAGAAACGGATATAAGATTGTAAGATGTATTTTAACCACATGTAATTCTGGCATCCCTATTTTGATTGAGCACGTCAAAGGACCACAATGGACATGAGCTCTCGAGGTTTTTGGGGCTTTATCTTTTTGACAGATTATGTACAAATATTATGTTAATGTTTATGCATTTGTGTCAAAAAAACAAACAAAAAAATCAATATATATAGGCAAACATGTTTAAAACATTGTCGAAGTCGAACAACACGTTGTTAGCTTGTAGCAATTTATAATTCAAATTTTACATGGGAAAAACGTAATAACAAAATGTCCCCATAGGAGACATTAACATCCCCATAGGGGATAGGGGACATTAAGCTTTGTGTCCCCGTTGGGAAATGTGTTTCCCTAGACCATACAAAGCAAGAGCCTGGGTGTTAATTCCACTTTTAGGGAGTCCATTTGTACACTCGAGATTCACAGTTTTATTGTGTATTCTACAGAATGTGAGCAGCTGAAAAACGGCCAACAGTCAGGGGCGTCACAAGGGGGGAAAGTGGGACTGAGTTACTAGGGCACCAGGTGGAGAGGCCTTAACAATTTTATACTTTAGCTATTGAAAAATAGCAGATATACAAGCTTGCAGCGCGGCTTGTAGATCTGCTATTTTTGAAAAGTTGTGAAAATGTGTGCAAATCTTTGAATATTTATTTATGTATTTTTAAGCGAAAATTTTTACAGTAGGAGCGAGATCATTTAGCGACCTACAACCGGGTCGAGACGTGGTCGTTAGTTTTCAGCGACCGGGTCGCTAAATCGAGCGACCGGGTCGCTAAATCGAGCGACCGGGTCGTTAAATCACCGACCGCGCCGCTAAACCGACCGACCCGGTCGCTAAATCTACCGACCTGCCTGCAGTTTTAGGTCGGTAGATTTAGCGACCCGGTTGGTACATCTAGTGACCCGGTCGGAAGATTTTGCACCCCAGTCGGTCGATTTAGCGACCCCGTCGCTCGCTTTAGCGGCGCGGTCGCTGATTTAGTGACGCGGTCGGTGATTTAGCGACCCGGTCGGGAGGTTGCGTGGCAGGTTAGCCTAACTGAGGTAAGGTTACTGAGGTTAGGGTTAGGGTTAGGGTTAGGGTTAGTAGCCCGGTGGTCGGTGGAAGCGACCACCGGTCGGTGGATTTACCTACCCAGTCGCTGGATTAGCGTCCCGGTCGGTGGAATTAGCGTCCCGGTCGGTGGAATTAGCGTCCCGGTCGGTGGTTTTAGCGTCCCGGTCAGTGGTTTTAGCGTCCCGGTCGGTCGATTTAGCGACCCGGTCGGTGTTTTAGCGTCCCGGTCGGTGGTTTTAACGTCCCGGTCGGTGGTTCTAGCGTCCCGGTCGGTGGTTTTACCGTCCCAGTCGGTCGATTTAGCGACCCAGTCGCTGAAAATTACCGACCACGTCGCGACCCGGTTGTAGGTCGCTAAATGATCTCGCCCCCTCTCAATTTTTAACTCAAATTTTGCTTCTGGGGGGTCCCTGGAACTAAATATTTTGAGATGGGGGTCCGTGGCCAAATACATATCATTTTGGGGGTCCTTCAAATGAAAAGGTTTGAGAACCACTGACATAGAAACATACAGGTTTTTCAGAAATCCTTGTGAAATATTCAAAGACTTGCACAAATATTGTCACGAAAAATAAAAATAGCAGATCTACAAGCTTGCAACACAGTACTCGGTGCCGCGATGTGAGCTTGTATATCTGCTATTTTTCAATAGTTAAAGTTGTACCATGTAACTTTTTTTATAAAACAAATCTTAAAATTGTCCTAACTCTTAAATCGCTTAAATCCGTTATTTTCAGCTTCTGAAGCCTTCTCTTTATATGTTTTCTATGATCCTGACCGGGGTCCGGTTTTCGCGCATAAATTACGTCATCATACACTATCGGCCAATCACAGCGAGGGTTATACACTGCCAGCCAATCACAGCGCATCTTGAAGTGGGGTCGCTAGCTATCACAATAGGGCGGCCATATTTGTCTCTATCTATACTCGGGTGAAACACTCTCCGGAATGCCTGAACGCACAGGAACCAGGGACCCCTCTAAAGATAGATCTCGGCGAGGTGGAGGCAGACGCGGGGGTGACGCGGGGGTGTGAGGCCCGGTCCGCGGCGAAAAACGGCCGAAAGACGCGGACGCTACTGACCACAACTTACACAGTATAGCTTTAAAGCACAAAATAATGCATAATAATGTGTTCCCAGTCTAGATGTGTTAAACCCCCTCCCCATGAAGAAAATTCATGGGGGGCTCGCAGTGAGTCCTTGTACCCAGGGCCCAGAATTTGGTGCGACACCCCTGCCAACAGTCACACATTTTTTTGTGGTGACTGGTGACAGTACCCAAACAATGTCTTATTACAATGTTCTAAATGCTAGCAAGAGAGAGAGAGAGGGAGAGAGAGTGAGTGCGGAAGCTCGCTTGCAAGTGGATGACTGCCAAAAAGGCATTTAACTCGATACACAGGGGCGTGATGATGAAGATACTAAAGGCTTTAGCCTACTTACGGTGTCCCCTCCCTATACCTACTCCGTCCATAGGGACCACGGTACACGGGTACCAGAGCCAAGATGATGATCCCAGATGGCAACCGTGAGGAGTTTGATATCCTGGCGGGGGTGTTGCCAAAGGAAAAGCTCTGTCATTATAGTCCTGGACTATGCACTTAGGCTAAGGTAGGCAGTCCATCGGTGGACACGAGCAAGAACTCACTATTACTCCCACAAGGACAAGATGACCACCTGCAGTAGACCTAATGGGCCTGGACTATGCAGATGACATGGCACAGGAGTTCCTGTCCTCCTGAGTGGAGACAGACTGTTCCAAGGTTTTGGTCTCGGGCCAAGAAAAACCGAGGTCATGTACCTACAACATCCCTCCTGGACCATCCCCAGGGGTGTCGCACCAAATCCTGGGCTCTGGGTACAAGGATTCACTGCGGGGCCCCCCATGAATGTTCTTCATAGGGGGTGGGGGTTTACCCCATTTAGACTGGGAACGCATCATTTTGTGCTTTAACTATTGAAAAATAGCAGATACACAATACTTGTACTTATATACGATAATTGTAGATCTGCTATTTTTTGAAAAATCTTTAACATTTTGCAAGTTTTTGGCCATGGACTCCCATCTCAAAATATTTCATTTCAGGGTTCCCCCATAAGCAAAATTTGAGTTACAAATGTTCGCTTACAAATATGAAAAGATTTTTTTCACAACATTTCAAAAATAACAGATCTACAAGCTCGCAGCGCGGCACTCAGTGCTGCGCTATTTTTCAATAGCTTAAGTATAAAATAATTAAGGCCCCTCTACCTTGGGCCCTAGTAACTCGGTCCCACTCCCCCCCCCCCCCCCTTGTGACGCCCCTGACCATCCCCTTCTAATGACAGGAGGTAAAAGTAAGTCTTGCCAAGCAATTAGGCCCATAGGGCCCATCTCCTGCTTTTGTGGCGTGAGGCAGCTTGATGTACAAGTACACCCCCTGGACATACTAGCGTATGTCACAGGGACTTATGCCCAAACCAACCCTTGACGCTGAGTGCCAAACAGGAGGCACTAGCCATGGGTCCCAATCTTTGGTATGACCCGGCTGGGAATCAAACCCCGACCTCCCAGTCTCAGGGAAGACACTCTAACCACAAGGCCACTGAGGACTGGAGGCCACACAGGAGGCACTGCCCTTAAAGAAGTCAATGACCTCATACTGTATACCCAGGCTCATGGGTCAACTCATCAGAGCAAGATCTTAAAGACAACACAAAATGGTATTTTGAGAGGATTTCATTTCTGTACCTTGACATGTTTCCAAGTTAAACGGTCAGTCCATATTGACAGATTTTGGGCCTTGGGCATTACCACGACACGCATGGATGTCTGAGCTCTGCTGTTTACTTGCGACAGCAGAATGCGCAAGTACTGCGTTTGGTGTATCTGTACGTCCTGTGCGTCCCGTGCATCTGTGTTTGCGTCATCCAATGGGAAAACCATTGAAAAAACACAAAACCAACAACAAGTGCGACCTGATATAAACAGTTGTCACCTCGGCAAAGTGCCAACTTTCCCACCCACATACATACAGACAGCGCGGAACAGAACCGACCGCAGTACCTGCACGCTCTGCTGGCGCACAAGTAGGCCATGTATGCCCGCGAGTGCACACAATGCAAGTTGGCATCTTGACAGAGTGCAGTCTAGTTACAGTATGAGTTAACACATTTTTACCCCCAGTTTTCGATCGGACATTTTACACAACAAACTTTGAGCCGTTTGTGCCAGGATGTTGTAGGCCATATCTAGGACTGATGTAGCCACGTTTCAGTTTACTTAAGCCCCGGACGCTCAAAAATAGAACAGTTCAAAGAAGCCAGCCTAGAATCACGTTTCTGTGACTCCATTGCCTATTAATTGCCATTGCAATGTTTTCAGAAGCATATTTCAGTGTACCGTTTAGAGAAAGATGCAGGGGCAGAAAGCTCTGGTATGGTGAGCTACTGTAGCCAGATGCATGGAGGATGGAGATGACTGGAATCACCTCTTATAGGGCTCATACGAGGACGACCTAAAGAGAGCCTGTATTGTGGTTTTGCAACGACGAGAGAAAAACACGAAGAAACACGGAGGAAAATAAAATACAAAATGCATAAAGATCACAAGTCATCTTCTTCAATGTTGTGATAGCTGGAGACACCCAGGAGAGAGAAAGCAGTGTGGGGGTTGAGAGAGAGAGAGAGAGAGAGAGAGAGAGAGAGAGAGAGAGAGAAGGGGGGGGGGGGGGGGGTGAATGAATGGATGGATGGATGGATGGATGGATGGATGGATGGAGGGTAATGAGAGGATGTTGCGTGCGTGCGTGCATGTGTGTGAGCATGTGCATATATGCATGTGTTTGTGTGTGTGTGTGTGTGTGTATGTGTGTGTGTGTGTGTACACGCACGCATGTGTATGTGTGTGACCGTGTGCTTAGACAGCAGGTCCAGTAAATCACATCCCGTTGCTCGTCTCCCAGTTGCACTTAGCTAATGAAAAGCATCGCTATACACCACGATGACCACGACCCCACTTACAACTGGAATGGAGAGGGGTGGGGGTGCTGGTGGTGGTGGTGGTGGGTGGGGGGTGTCTGTCCTCCTTGCAGTGATCATGACGGTGAGGCATGCAGGCAGGCCAACACACATGCACACGCTTCACAATACACCTCACAAATTCAAAGATTTCTTTCAATAATTTCATTCATTCATTCATTCAAGAAATAAAGCAAAAAGTAAAGCAATTCCAATAAATTAGAAAACAAAGGTTTAACAAGTGGTAAATAGCTTTTGTAGATCTGCTATTTTCGCTTGTTTGCGTCCTGGGCATACGTTTAATTTCTCTCATGGGTCTTGGCTAAGAGGTTTGGGAACCATTGCTGTACCGTCCGGTATATGCACACACAGACCCACACATCATAATACCCTTTAATGCAATAGGATGTGTATTTGATAGATGGTGAAAGAATATTATTTGTAGCCTCGACTGCTTGTATATGCAATGGTGGGCATTTTCACCTGCAACCCGATCCCCCCCTCCACACACACACACCTTTGTTGAGCGGTGCTAACCGCTCCTACATCTGGCTTTGTGTGTATGTATGAGTAATTGCATACAATTATTATTTGCATTGCAAAACAATTCGATACCAATTATTCGCATTGTAAAATGATACGATACAAAGCCAATTTTGCTGTTTGCATATCGATATAGTAGATCGTTGCAAATTAAAATCGAGTTACTATATCCTTACACCCCTAATATGCACGTGTCGTGTTTGATACCATGCGACTGTAGCGCATGGTATCGCATTATTCTCCCGTGTGAAAGTCCAACATCTTAACCACTAGACCAAAGGGACATCCCTGTGGCCCAGGGGAGCTACTAGACTTTTGAGGCCATCAGGCTGAGGCATTCTGCTACACGAAGTGAGCTCCACTCACTTCGCACAGGTGCGATTTTTCCCATGCGTGTGGCCGACACACGTCTATGCCTTAAGTTAAACTCAACATGTGGTTACAGTTAATTCCCAAAACAAAAGGCAAAAGCCTTCTCAGCATGAACTGGGCAGAATGGCAACATGGGGTTAAGAGCCTGCGCATGACGAAAGCTGGCACCACACTCCAAACCAAGTACCATGTTTTTCTTCAGCTTCGGAGAAAACAAAGTTCTCCGGGTATGAAACTGTTGTATACAGTTCCGCTTTGAGTTCTGAATGTTAGACCAAGCCGATGTATACAGTTCTGGAACTGTGATTATGCCAAAGATCCCGCTCTTTGTTTAACTCCAACGATGCTTGACATAATTTGTCTCTGAGATTTTGTCAGTTCTGGTGACAGTACAGTGGACAAAGTGTGAGCTATCTCACTGCATTATTTAAATGCCTTGTCTTGTTGTGTTTATTGTCGCTCAGAGGAAAGGGATTATAGGTTTGTACCTCGGACTCATACTAGCTCAGTGGCCTTGTGGTTAGAGTGTACGCCCTGTGACTGTGAGGTTGTGGTTCGAACCCCGGTCGAGTCAAACTAAAGATTCAGACAAATGGGATCCGGTGCCTCCCCGCATGGCACTCAGCATCAAGGGTTGGAATTGGGGGCAAGTCCCTGCGACATACTAGCATCATGTCCAGGGGGTGCATTTGTACATCAAGCTGCCTCATGCTACTGGAACAGGAGATAGGCTCCTGCCCTATGGGCCTCATGGCTCGGCAAGCCTTACTTTACCTCATACCAGACAACGTTTCTTTAAAACTATCCATGGTACAGTGGTTGGCATTAATATAAATCACAAATCACAACATGTTTGCATTGGTTTCTCTGCGATGATGTTTGCCTTGTTAGACTATCTTGGGAGTGCACAAACTGCTGAAACAAACTTCAAAAAAGGCATTGTGTTTGTTTTCTCCAAAAGGGTCATTTTGTTCTTTGTTCGCATGGGGATTTCACACGATGTGCAACTTCAAACCATCACTATCGTCCATTAATTGCCATTACATGGGACTGTCCCCTGATATGTGATAACAATACGGAAGTATATGAAGCTGCATGCATTGAAGATTCCATTGTAGATGAGCAACATAGCAAATCAACAACACACACATACACACACACGCGCGCGCGAGCGAGCACACATTGAGTGATTGATTTGAGTGTGACGGTCGGTGGGTCCCTGCTCCTTCACACATGAGCAGGAGACTCTCGGTCACATGCAAACAGCAACACCACACCTGCTTTCAATTTACAACCAATTGAAATTCTGTCAGGAACAATGACTGCCTTTGTGTGACAGAGAGAGAGAGAGAGAGAGAGAGAGAGAGAGAGAGAGAGAGAGAGAGAGAGAGAGGGAGAGGGAGAGAGAGAGAATGAGGGGGGATGGTTACACGCAACAGCAGCAGCATCAGCATCAAGGTGGTGTGTGTGTGTGTGTGTGTGTGTGTGTGTGTGTGTGTGTGTGTGTGTGTGTGTGTGTGTGTGTGTGTGTGTGTGTGTGTGCGCGTGCTGTATTGTACTGTACATAGGCGTGAACTTGTCTTCAGCATGTGCTGTGCTGAGTACTGCATATGCGTGTGTGCGTGCATGGGTGCGTGTGTGTGTGTGTGTGAACATGTCTTCAGGATGTGGTGTATTGAATACTGTGATGTTTTATTAATGAAGTCAGTCCCAGTGGACGGACACTGTGGGCAGTGTGCCAGGTTGTAGCAGTTCCCTCATCACATATCACACACACACACCCTGTCAGCACACGGAGAAACGCTGTGTGTGTGTGTGTGTGTGTGTGTGTGTGTGTGTGTGTGTGTGTGTGTGTGTGTGTGTGTGTGCGCGTGCGTGTGTGCATATGTGTGTGTGCGTGTGATGCCCAGCTGTGTGAACAAACACTGGCTTGGGTATGTGCGTGGAGTGCATACCTACAAACTCAAAGGCAAGTACATTTGAGTATGTGTGTGTGTGTGTGAGTAATATGATCAATAACAGGTACAGGCTGAGTGACACCTCAATCAATAAGTTGAGATCATCAAGTCTAGGCTGCTTATGATCATTAGCTAACTACTGATGAACTTCCAATGTCATGTGGGACTGACACACACACACACACACACACACACACACACACACACACACACACACACACACACACACACACACACACACACACACACACACACACACACACACACACACACACACACACACACACACACACACACACACACACACACACACACACAAAACTCCAATCTGGGCAGACAGAGCTTTGAAATGCAATGTGGCCCAAACCTTTAATACTATAGTAGAATGCCGTGACACCAGTCCAGGGGTGCCACCGATATTTGGTATTTACCGCAAATCACAAAATTATTTCATACGTGTACAAAGTTTATTTCTATCAATTGTATCTGAAATTGATATTTCCTCAAGTTTTCCTTGAAACATATCCTCGGGGGAAATGTTGTTTAGGCATTTACGTATCCCCTCCCCCTAGCACGTAGGCTGGCAAATGTGGTCATCCTAACATTACCCGTCTGCCCGTCTGCAGATGTCCGAGGCTAGATGAAAGGGAAATATTGATGGGTTTCTTAAGCGTACAAATAATGTTACACCCATGCTGCAACTGAAATAGGAGGCCATGTCTGATGAGTTGATGTTCTGCATCTAGCATGAGGCAAGACCCAAATTAAGAGTGAAACATTTTAACTCAAATCTTTGCTTCTGGAACAAAATATTTTGTTTCCGGGGGCACTGTGAGCTTGTATATCTGCTATTTTTCAATAGTCAAAGTACCCGGGGCGCAGAATTTGGTGCGACACCCCTGCCTCTGCGCGAGCAAGACACTTAGCCCCTCAACTCAAATTGCCCGAATGATTCAAATAGTTATGGCTTATCATGTTGAATGTTAAAGTAATAAAATATGACGTAAATGTATACAATGCCATTTAGGGGTGCCGTGGGGGTGAATTCATGTGTAGGTTTTCTCTCCCATAGGGTATAAATCACCTGGTCACAGTAGATACTGCATGATATTTAACCAGAGTGACAGCTGCACTCTCCAAGGACCCATCTGGACCCACACAAATCAGACCGACATAGAGGCCTGTGTACGGTCTAGCTTGTTTGCATTATGCACCGCTGCGTGCACGCATGCACACACACACACACACGCACACACGCACACACACACACGTATGCACGCGTGCACACAGGCTTTCAAAACTAGAGCGGTTTAAGACTCTGATATGAATGTAAAATCAAGAGTGGGTCCATTTGTAAGCTCTCAAGGTTAACCCAGCACTCAGTTACAGTGGGGCAGCTGAATGGGGCGTGCTGTCAGTCCCTCCAGGGAGCTTATTAGAGTGCCTGTTCTCAACGCCAGGTCCGGGGTACCTGATGTGGTCCAAATGGACCCTTACAGGTAGGGCTGTCACAATTATTACATAATCGTATCGCAACTATTTGACATAATCGCAATTATTTTTTGATAATCGTCATAATCGTTTACATGTTGAAAAATGTTTATATATGTTCAAACATTTAAAAATCACACCCGTGTGAAGTGGAGCTGTGTGTGTGTGTGTGTGTGTGTGTGTGTGTGTGTGTGTGTGTGTGTGTGTGTGTGTGTGTGTGTGTGTGTGTGTATCATGTGTACCGATTTTTGTGACATTTGAAGAAAATATGTAGGAAAAGGAGCAAAAAGTGTGTTTTGGAGAAAATTCAAGATGGCGGAAAATCTATCATGGCGCAAATGGGCCTATATGGGGAGATGCGTCATGACCCAAGGAATCCAGGGAAAAAATATTTTTAATTTTCCGACCTACGGTTCAAGAGTTACAGGCCAAAACGTAAAGTGGGGTGTTATGGCGCCACCATGCGGCCAAATGACACAAGTATTTTTTATTTAATCCTTGAAATCATTATGAACCTCCTCTCCAAGTCTTGAAACTCTAGCCCCTATGGTTTGCGAGAGACAAATAATTGAATGTGAGTTTTTGCAATTCCCATTATAGGTCAATGGGGAAAATTAATTCACTAATAAATTAATATCAATTAAACTATAGAACCTTTCTCTTAGAAAAGTAATAGCCCACGATTCCGAGTAAGCCGGTCGATTTGACATATGGCGCGAGTGTGTGGTGGCAAAACTGTGGGACTAGTGGCGTGCCGAAGTTTAGGAAGTTCAGGCTACATACAGACAGACACACACACAGACACACAGACCCACACAGCCACGTATAGGGAGCCTGTGTTTCACACAGCTCCAAAAATAGTGGAAATAGCAACGCGTTGTGAGCTTGTAGATCGGCTATTTCCACTATCAATGTTCTTTTTAAATTGTCGAATATGTCCTTAATTTCTTTGTATATTTAGGTTATACGTCATATTTGCCATGTGCAACTTCAAAGCCTACAAGCCAAACAGAAATGTAATTGTCAACGACAAAAACACAATTAAATTGTTAATCACAAGTATTTGAGAGACAATTAATCGTCATGTAAAATGTCATAATCGTGACAGCCCTACTTACAGGTCTACTCTGTACTGTAGCTGTGAGAGTATAGGTATCACAGGGGGCTCCATGGCCTATGGCGGTCCCTGAATCATCGTCCTCGCTGTCATCTTCATCTCCACTATCACAGCCATCCTCGTATCCAGCAACTTCAACATCATCACCAATGTCGTCATCTTCATAATCACTACCAGGCACCAACACCAACATCATCATGATGATGATAGGGCATTCACGAATAGTGATTTTTAGTATTCGAATTATTCGACCTCAAAGTATTCGAATAGTCGAATATTCGACAGGACTGGCAAAACTGTCAAATATTAAGTAAGCAAGAGGCGAACATTGTGAAAATAGCCGATCTACATGCTCACAACGCCTCGCGTTGCGAGGCGTTGTGAGCATGTAGATCTGCTATTTTCACAATATTTATCTGCGGAACCGAGTCACATTAAGGGCCCTATTATGATCCAGGTCTTATGCCTTATGCCTTAACTTCTTTGCCTTTTTTTACTATTTTGTTTTAGTTTTTTAAATATTTCAAATAGCTGATCTGCAAGTTCACAACATGCAGATGTAGATCAGCATTTGAAGTATTTAAAAATGTTTTTTAAAATAGTGAAAAAAAGGTAAAGAAGTTAAGGCATAAGGCATAAGACCTGGATCATAATAGGGCCCTAAATGTAATACCTACAATTCCAAGTGCTTGTGAGGGTGGGGACCCCAGTTCAAATATGTTTATTTCGGGGGTCACAGCCTAAAAAGGTTTGAGAACCCCTTGTATAGAGCATTAATAAATTCATCCACCAAGGAGCATTGGCAACTCATTCTTATGACTTCCTATCTAGCCAAGCTTTATAAACTATATCTATCTATAAATGCGACAAATCTCTGTGAGTATGTATGTATGTATGTATGTATGTGCCCCGCGTATCTCAAGAACCGTTCGTCCCACCGGCTTCAGATTCGGCATGCGCGTTCCCCGCCGCGGCGCGGAGTGCAGTGCCGGGCCTCGGCCCGACCCGGCGTGCGGTTTTCCCGAAGTGGCGCGAAACGTTCGGAATCTCCTTACGCGGAGCTGATTGTTGACATCAGGCTGTTCTGGAGAAAATCGGCGCAATCGCTGACTCATTGTGACATCACTTCAGAAAAGGCTATGACATCATGTACGCCACATGAGTCAACAAAAAATCTCTGTGAATGTGTATGTATGTGTATGTAATCCGCGTATCTCGAGAACCGTTCTTCCCACCGGCACGCGCGTTCTCCAGATATGGGCATAAAATGAAGGCCCGAATGCGGAGCTGTGTCTGACATCAGAGTTTTCCGCAACCGGTACTGTGTGTGCAGAGATCTCCATATATGGGCATAAGTGGACAAAGACAAACAGATGGTCAAAATGGGTCCTATGACAACAGGTATATTGGGGTTTGCATTAAAGGGTGGGGCATTCATTCCCTATTTCAAATTCGGCACGCGCGTTCCCCACCGCAGCAGGTAGTGCAGTGCTCGGCCTCGACCCGACCGGATACACAATTTTCTGGAACCAGCATGAAAGGTTCGGATTCTGATGTCTGACATCAGGATTTTCCGGAACTGGCACTGTGTCTGCATAGATCTCCATATATGGGCATAAAATGAATGCAGACAGACAGATACAGATATCTACATATATGGGCATAAATGGACACAGGCAAACAGATGGTCAAAGATCTCCATATATGGGCATAAAGTGGACGCAGACAGAGTCCTATGACAACAGGTATAATGGGGTTTGCATTAAAGGGCGGGGCATTCATTCCCTATTTACATCGTTCCCGAGTTGGCCAGGTCGCCGACTAGATGCTGGGCTTCTAGTATTTTTTAAAGAGAGGAAAAAAAAGAATAATAATAATATTCGACTTCAGTGAACAACGTCTAATAGTGACTTTGATATTCGAATATTCGAATATTTGGTGAATGAAGTGAAAGGTGTCCTCTTTACCTATAGTCTCTCAAGCCATAAACTCTTCCACAGCCTTCAAACACCACAGAGAATTCTGTAACTGAACCTCGTCAAAGTTTCTATTCACAAAAAAAAAAAAACATTTCCAGTCACGATAGAAATATCTTTAAAATACATGTCTGAACGGCCACTTGCGCTAGCTAGACAGGCTTTGATTAAAGAGGCGGTGCCATAGTTTCGTACTTTTTCTGGTTTTCATGTGTCTAGGAGGTTGACAGTACTTCATAAGACCACCTGGTGTGGTTGTTATGAGCAATTATGTATTCCCTTCATATTTGGGGTTTCTTCTTTCTTCCTGGAGGCTGACACTGTGTGGGTCAAAAGTGATGATCCAAAAACAGTGATTAAATGACATCATAAAATCATCCCCTCCCCTTTTACCATTCACCCAACACTGTGGATGTGGCTAACTTCAGCTGGGTCACCACCCACCATGACAACCAGGCATACTTAATGAACTGGTGGGTGTGGCCACATATTAAAACCTAATTCTAACTCTTTCTGTACAGTTTTTTGGAAAAAATCTTCCTCCTAGTATAATCATGGCACTGCATCTTTAATTAGATTTACAGACGCGTCTACAAAGGCGAAACAGGTGGAGAGGGGCTGGTGGCGGGACGTCCACTTAATTTTCTTTGCATTTTTCAGCGCTGTACGCGATGTACAGTACTAACATTGTTTATAGGTGGAAGCATTTGAATACTGTGTCAGCCAACATTGTGCCTCGAGAGACTACTCCTCGCACACACTCCTTCGGAGAAGAAATGGAGGTTTCCCAATGAGAGAATAAATATATGTCATAGTGGGAGCTGAAGTAATGTATGTAGGACATTCAGTAGACAACCTGGCCTAGAAGACGCCGAGCACCAAAATCGGCCAGAAACCCACCATACATCAACTTTTGTAGGTTTAGTTGTTTTTGTAAAACAACGGCCTACTTCCTATGTCCTGCAAAAGCTGTGAAAACAGACAAATTACATGTACATCTGCGATTCACTATTCTTGAAAAATCACAACTGTGCGAACTGAGCAGTGTTCACTTTGCATGGTATCAAACTCATCACAGGTGAAAATCTCCTTGTATGGGCTGTTCTGTCCGTGACATCAGCTGTGGTGATGTCAGTCTCAGCTTACTTTCTATGATGTTAGACTTGTGTGACTCGTGCTCGTGCTCATACGGACGTTCGGGCTCATACGGACATAGGGACCCACACACAAAGCCACAAGTAGAAAAAGTGTGAGTTTTTATGAATATTGAACCAATGGAAATTATTAACATTTCCTTAAAAGTAAGGTAACAAGGTTACTGCCAGACAGAAACGATATCATCGCGGTCATCACTGCAGTTGGCGTCATCATCACTGAAGTCGTGATCATCAGTGTCAGTCACTATGAGCTTTGATGGTGGAAAAAGTACTCACATTTTTTACTTAAAGAGGAAGACCACCCATTTTCAGTATTGAAATATGTCATTAATATACCTTAGAGGAGTTGTGTGGAAATAGAAAAAAAGTTCCCCCCCTTCTGTGTTTCCTAGAACTGATTTAGGGGTTTGTATTGTATGTGTGATGTCATCAAGTTGTACTTTACCATACAAACCCCAAAATCTATCCTCCAGTTCTAGGCAACACAGAAGGGTGGGAACTTTTTTTCTATTTCCACACAACTCCTCTAAGGTATATTAATGACACAGTTCAATATTGAAAATTGGTGGTCTTCCCCTTTAAGTAAAAGTATCAATACTGGAATATAGAAATACTTCGTGAAAGTCCGGAAATTTAAAATGTACTTGAGTAGAAGTACAAAAGTATTGGCATCAAAATATACTGAAAGTACCAAAAGGAAAAGTACTCATTAGGCAGAATGTCTCATTTCAAGTTTTCAAATGTAGAAAAATCTTTTGAAAATAGCAGATCTACAAGCTCACAATGCGTCGCACCACAATCGAAATGTGGTTAATGTATGTTTTGTGATGATAATCAAAATTGTACAGAACACAAATACTGGCGGGTATGAATAGAGAAGTGCTTTTCCGGGTCATTTTTGCATGCATTGGTCCGTGGATCATTCTTACAGTAGCCAACAGCAATATTAATAAGCTTGCAGTCAAGTCAGAGATCTCAGTTTTTTGGCCCAAAACTGCTAAACCTTTGCACGAAAAGTGTTAAGTAGAGTACTAGAGTAAATGTATTAATTATTTTACACCACTGTACACTGCTTGTTAGCGGTGTACAGTGGTGTAAAATAATTATTTTTTACCTCAAGCGTACAGGACAGTGGTCTTTGCTTCATAACAAACTGGCCAGGAGTGCAATCGCTTTGGACGGTCGACACTTACTGCGGAAGGTTGTGACCTTGGAAATGGTTGTGGCTAGTGAGGCCACACGAGAACGCTTGACCTTTCATATGAGCTACGGCTCTGGAGAATAGACATTTGAACCCACCTGACCCACGTTTTAAACCCGGGAAATCATCTGTGTCATTTTAGATTTATTTGGCCATTCAAAAATAGCAGATCTACAAGCTCGTAGCACGGCACAAACTCAAATCTCAATCTATTTTGGACCATGGACCAAAAGCCAAATGCGGAGGCCAAAAGCATATAATTTTGGGGGTCCTTGACATGAAAAAGTTTGAGCACCACTGATTATAGCAACATAAGAAAACGGCCTCAGGTCATAATGGGTTGAGTGGGGTTACGGTTCAAAAGGAATGTCCGACAACCTTGTGTCTGTGTGTGTGGGTGGGTGTGCGTATATGCGTGCTCTTGTGTGTGTGTGTGTGTGTGTGTGTGTGTGTGTGTGTGTGTGTGTGTGTGTGTATGTGTGTGTGTGTGTGTGTGTGTGTGTGTGTGTGTGTGTGTGTGTGTGTCAGGGGCTAATCTCCCAAACCACTGGACCGATCAGCATCATATTTGTCGTGCAAACTGCTTATAGGTCAAGGAAATAAATCATGTATCATCATTATTATTTATGTTTTATACTTTATTAAATATTTAACTTTTTTTTAAACTTTATACTGGAATACAATAGGGGTTTGACTGGGCTGAAACATTGCCCAAATATGGAGATGACCGACATCATAGTGGTATAGATAACTGATGTCCAATAGCTACATGGAAGCCCTGCTATTATTAGTGTGGTTGCATATAGGCAACACACTATACAGTATTTCACTCCCAAAACTTTATAGAGTAACACTTTATATAGTAACTCTATAGAGCAGGGTTCCCCAATAGGCGGCCCGCGGGCCATTTGCGGCCCGCGGGGGGCTACAGTAATAATGGTGGTATAAGAGCAGCAACAACACTAGTATATCGTCGTTGTCGGGTGGAAATCTCGTATCTCCAAATTTGTACGTCCTCTCGCAAATTATATAAGGCCGTCGCACAAAAGTAGTGAAAACGCGTTGTGTGCTTGTAGATTGGCCGTTTTCACTAGTTTAAAAATGATAAATGCAAAACAAACGGTTTTGGACATACAATATTTTCACCCGACAAATGACGATATCTGAACTGTCGCTGGAGTAGCGGGAACGCCACCGTCGCCCCCTGCAATGTTGTGGCCCTCGGCTTGGTACCCTAGACATAATTCGGCCCTTGAGGAAAACTAATTGGGGAACCCTGCTATAGAGTAACCCCAATTTCCCAAACCCCAAAAGTCCATTGAGTTCAATGGAGGAGTGGTACAATTGCATTCATACACAGATACCTTGCTCACCCTTTCCCACCCTCACTATACTGCCCTACAAAGGCAGAGTGCAGTAACTACGTTTTGGGAGACACCGACTTATTTGTGTCGCCCAACGGTCAAATTAGCCTTCTTGATATTGGGGGATGAACAATTACCTCAAGAACAGATGTACAATCAGTGTAATATCACTTTTATATCTTTATCTCATTTGGCTGATCAGCTGTAACACTTTTAAACCCATTTTTTGGTGAAATTCGAAAACGTAGTTACTGCACTCTGCCTTTGTAGGGCAGTTTAGTACCAACCATCAACTGTTAACAGAAGAAAAAAAACGATGCAATACACTGCATCACGACGTGCTGCATGTGAGCTTGTCGATCGACTATTTTCAAAAAGCCAATAGGGTCAAAGTGGTGGTTACATTTATGCTACAGTATGTTGACTAATTCTGCTGGGGACCCCATTGAACCCCCTCAAGATATCCTGGTTCAACTTATTCAACTGCTGCTGGCAACAAGGGTGGCTTGATTTCCAAACCATAACAATAGGCTGTTTGGTCGAACGTAACACCAGATTTGCTAATTCACAACATCTTCTCTCCCCCCAATTAGTTGTGATTGATGAGCAAAAAGAAAGAAAAAAAAAAAAGTTTTGTTTTCCTTGCAACAAATGACACACTCAGCTGTAATCTCTGACCTGTCATAAATCAATGGATCAAGAAAGATGAAGAGGCGACTGGGTGGTTTGGAGATTAGCTGTCTGGACGGTGCAGACAGAGACACGCGCCCATTCATTAAGCAAGAATCTCCTCACTCAACACAAGCTAATCAGCCCCGCAGCATTGCAGGGACACTCTTATTAGCAGAAAGGCATCTCCCTCACACACGCACACGCACGCACACGCACACGCACACACACACACACACACACACACACACACACACACACACACACACACACACACACACCCCCCTATGCTGCATTCCTTTCAAACGGGGTGGTAGACTCACACTTGCAAGTGAGCACATGCAAAATGCACATGTGCAGTATAAATCAGACAGACTGACGTATGTCCGTATGTCTGTCTGTCTCTCTGTCTCTCCATCTCTCTCCCACACGCACATAACACACACACGCAAGCAAGCACACGCATATGTACTGTACACACACACGCACACACACACACCATACAGACACGATACACGCAGTGTGAAGCCCAATCAAAGGCGGATTGATTTTCATAGGTCTCGGGGGACGGTGTCCAGTCAATAGGGGACTCTGTTAGACAACTGTAGACATTATGGATCTCGCATGCATCTTACAGTAGCTTACAATATCTCAGCTGCCTTTATAGTATGCTCTGCTGTGCAAAACGTGCACAGAACAGACATAAGTGTAGGCATTTAGCAGACAATCCATCCTATTCAGAGGAACTTGCAAAGTACAAGTGTTGTAGCACTGTACGCACCATGAACCCAAACCAACAACAGGGATGTGGTCGAGGTATTAGTGTATGCAAGGTTCGAGTAATACAAAATAAAGAAAAAAAGACAATGTACAGTATGACATTGTTTCACAATCATTCAAAAATCTTTGGCATAAATGCCCTCAAAATAGGCATGTCAGGTTCAAAGTGGTTCAAGGTGCACGGATGGCAACATGGAAATAATAAAGGAAAAACAACATTTCTGTTAATTCTATCATCCTGTTTTTATATATACCCTGTAGCTGAATGGAAACGATTAAGCAAAATGATTGCGATTAGCAATTTTGTAATAACTGGCAGAACGTAAGTAGATAGAAACTAAAACATTAGGATGGTGAACCGACGACAGTAGGAGCTACTGTACATGGTACAGTAACTAGACTGTGTCCTGCCAGGGGCATCACAAAGGGGGGGGGGGGCCTTTATTATTTTATACTTTAGCTATTGAAAAATAGCAGATATACAAGCTCACAGCGAGCTTGTAGATCTGCTATTTTTGAAAGGTCGTGAAAATAAACATTTGTAACTCAGATTTTGCTTCTGGGGGTCCCTGGAACTAAATATTTTGAGATGGGAGTCCGTGGCCAAATACATATCATTTTGGGGGTCCTTCACATGAAAAGGTTAAAGCACCACTGACATAAACATAGTTTAAAAAAAAAAACCTTAGAAGGATTTTGAAATATTCAAAGACTCGCACAAATACTTGCACAAAGCTTGCAGTGCGGCACTCGGTGCCGCGTTCTGAGCTTGAATATCTGCTATTTTTCAATAATTAAAAGCACAAAATAATGCGTTCCCAGTTTAAATGGGTTAAACCCCCTCCCCCTATGAAGAACATTCATGGGGGGCCAGCAGTGAATCCTTGTACCCAGGGCCCAGAATTTGGTGCGACACCCCTGCATGGAACAGTAACTAGACTGTGTGTCCTGCCATCTCTGTAAGCCTGTAAAAAGCTAACATTCTCCCTGTGCGTGTGGAGCTCATCAATAATTGATAGTATGTATTTGAGGAGCATTCTTAGAACACACTTCTTGCACATCACTCAGCCTCGCTGCCGCTTCCCTCCCTCCCGCAATCTCTCCTTCCCTCTGCCGACCTTATGGCGCATCACGCACCCCATCTCTCACACTGCGTGCGTTGGAGCCGTCTCCTGCAACTGCGATTTTTCTCTGCAACGTTGCTAAATGCTCAATGTGTGCTCTGGCGTACAGCGCTGTTGCATGCTCGAAAAAGAAATGCAGGTTGCGACTCATTGTGAGCTTGTAGATTGCTTTCGGGTGGAAACCTTGTATGTACTGTAAAAAACACTCCTTTTTATATACTGTATTTTTTTAAATATAAAATAGTGAAAATAGCCGACAGGAACGATATTCAAGCATAAAGTATAAAATGTACAAACTGGGCATAAAAGGATTTTGTCTCGTCACGAATCTTCGGTTGGGACTAAGCTTAAGGGCGATGACGTCTGCAAGCAAACATTTTAAGCCTCCACATATGGGCAGAGGTCAACGTCTCAATTTTGCATGCAAATGGCACGTATCCTCCAACCCGCCTCTCTCTCTCTCTCTCTCTCCCTCTCCTCCTGACATCTACCGTAAATGGCTCTCTGCACTGCCAGCGATGCAACATGCAAAAGTAGGGCAGATGCTTCATTTAACACTCGGGCGATATCATTACATTGCGTGTATACATTATACAACATCAATGCACACGACCATCTGCCAACCTCTCCAATAAAAAAAAGGTCTGAATCCACATGCACAAAGACCTGTTTTAAACAGGTTTTGCAATACGCGGTGCATTAGCTGGCCACGAGCTAAACTTGGATGTGCAATATGGCGATCCATCAATTCGCACGCAAGCCACACACGTGCAAACAAATACGCTTGCTTGTGTGTGTGTGCGTGCGTGCACACATGTACAATTGCTCACAAGACTTGTACAGGATACAGCAGGCCCAAGAATTGTGCACATGCATAGATAGGCATGTACTTCTGTGGGTTTGCGCACACACACACACACACACAGACACACACACACAGACACACACACACACACACACACACACACACACACACACACACACACACACACACACACACACACACACACACACACACACACACACACACACACACACACACACACACATCTGCATGCATGAGTGTCTGTGCGACTCCGGAGGCTAGTGTGTGTGACCTTGTATGCGTTTCATACATCGCACACATCTTGCCTGTGTGTGTATTTTCATTGTGTTTATTGCCAGTAAGGACTGTTTCCCGATGTTAAGTGGAACTCCCCTACCCCCCACTAGTTACTGACACACTCACTACTAGGTAGGAATGAAGTGAGCAGCAGCAGATTAAATTATACAGGAGCGTCCAGGAATAGCGCGGCGGCCTAGCTCGCGCGGAACTCACAGGAACACACGCCGACGCAACGCGAGCCACAGAGCCGTCCGACCACATTAGCCCATCACAGATCACGGAGCAGAGGCGACCACGGTGGAACCGTGGCTTCACCGTGAACTCGCAGCTCTCTCTCAGAGCCGAGGCATGGATCACTGAAGTAGGCATCGTCGAAAACAAAACGCCTGTACATACAAAGGCGAAGGATGGACTGGGTTAATACAAAGGTTCCTGATAAGGTTAATGTTGGGACAAGTTGGGCTAAGTTGTGCCATATGCTTGAAAAGCCCCACTGAATTCACAGAAATATCCTTGGGATGTCTACCCATAATCCTCGCCAAAACAGCACAGCAGGCACACCAAGGTTCTCTCAAAACTCTTCTCTGGATCATGCTGCTACTCCTTTCCAAAAGGTACATTACATCAATTAATCACTTAAGCCCTATATACTGTACAGACAATAATAGCCATGTATAGTAGCATACCCTGGCGTCTTGAGCTTGTAGATCGGCTATTTTACGAAACTCTTTGCCAATAATGACATGGCCAAAATAGGGACGCACGGCTGAAAACGGTTAAAAGCCACGATCCTGAGTGTGAACAGCGGCGGTGGCTTTGACGTCACTGTCACAGAATCTGAATCACTTGACTGGGTAACAGACCCGCCCAAGGTTCTATGGTTGCTCTAAGTGAGAACCGGTCTTAACCATATCGGTAAACACAGACAGAAATAAAAATAAAAAAACACCTTCAAAGGCATGACAGATTATGACACATGCGATAACTTTTAATCCTCGATCTACGACCATTGAACGATATAAGCATTTTTTTGCTCCCAACAGAAAGAAATACATTGGTGTCCAACACAGCGAGAGAAAAATTGTCACCTTTTAAAGAAGAGTGAATTAATTCTACGCTCAACCAAAGAAATGTATGATAATCTAACAGGCTGATCTACAAGACTGCAATCAATAACTTCATGGCATATAGCTTTGTATGTGGCATCAACCAAATTCAGACTGCATAAAAAGATTTGGGGGTTTTATGATTATCCCCTCTATAATATGTAAACTAATGCTTAGTTGACCAGAGTCTTCTCTCTACTTGGTCTGCTCTTTTTTCCCTCTACACCTAATCTCTTTCTCCGATGTACAAGCTCACAATGTGTCGCAATGTGACACGTCGCGAGCTTGCAGATCTGTTATTTTCGGGGAACGTTCCCCACACAAAAATAGGGATTCTATAGGGTTCGAGCGGTTGAGCTGAAGAAAAAATACGAAACACGGTCAAATCCTGAAAATGAATCTATAATCTGAATCTGTGTGTGTGCATGCGTGTGTGTGTGAGAGACAAAACAGTCCCCCATACACCTCACAGCAATCACAGGGTCACCCACCCATCCAGCCTAGTCACCCCCCCCCCCCCCCCCCCTCTCTCTCTCTCTCCTCTCGGACACAGTGCGTCACAGACTCAGACAGTGCTGCTGCTGCTGCTGCTTACCCAAAACATACAGGAGAGGCAGACCCACGTCCTGACCCTCCCTGTCACTGATGAGGGGACGGACAGGGAGACAGAGGGCATCCTGGACACCGAAAGCGACCACGACGACGACAATAAAACAACGATGATAATAATTAAAAAAGAAAGGAAAAAAAAAACAAGTCACACTTCAGCTTCACTTAAGGCAGATAAGGATCCCGCAGCAGCAGTATTCCCAGGAACACCCGGCGATTCCTCGCGGGCCCTTGCCAGCGGTGCAAAATCCATTCCAGACACGCGAGGTGCACGGAAGGGAGGCAGGGAATGAGGGGAGCGGTCCGTACTCTCCTGGCTTCCCTCCTCACCCCCCTCTTCTCCTCCGACCTCTCCCCGTGTTTATGGTCTCAAGTCGGTCTCTTTCTCCCTCCTCTCTGAGCTACCTCTCTCTCTCTCTCTCTGCCTCTCTATCTCGATCTACCTCTTGCGCTCACTCAGAAACAGGCTCTCTCACTCCCCCCCTCCCACTGTCTCTCCATTCTCTCTCTCTCTCGCTCTCTATTTCCTCACTCACTCCCCCTCTGCCTCCTCCTCACGCTAACATTGTTCCTTCCGCTGGAAGAGGTAAGTCTTCCCCCATTCACTCCGAGCAGAAAACTGCCCCTCTCCTCAAATGAGTCTCGTTAGCCCCTCCTTTCAAAAACACTTCTCCCATTCTCTCTCTCTCTCTGTAAGACACACATATATACACATAGTCTATTCATTGACCACTCACTCTCTCTCTCTCTCTCTCTCTCTCCCCACCCCCTTTCTTCTGCCTGCATGCATACTTCACCTCTCTTCCCCTCCATCGCTTCTTCCCTCCTCCTGCAAAGCATGCTCACTCATGTCTGTGCTAATGTCACTTCAATTTTTCATTGGCTCTCCTATCCTCTCCTCTCCTCGCATCCAGACCTCCTCTCTCTGCATCTGTCCCCACAAGGTCGACGATCTTCCGTCCCCCCCCACCTTTTTTCCCCAGAGGCTTGTGGGAATTTTAGGTCCCCACAAATATAGTACGACAAACACACACACAGGTTTGCGTCCACTGCATGACACAAACAAAAGTTCACAGTGTCACTGACACTGCTTTCCACCGACTTCGCTGTCTGACGGCCGGCTGATGAATTGTGTTCACCTTGCATGCCTGGCGCACACAGCGGGGTGACATGGGAGGTTAGAGACACCGGTCCTGCAACCTGAAAAGGTCACATGTTTTAACCACACGAACAGTAGGTTAAGTGGTCTTACCGGATGCACCGACTGTGTGCATCCCCGTTTTAATTGATTTGTCTAACGACTTGAACCCCCGGGCATCCATGTTCTGGTGGGAGCATTAGTTAAAAATTGCTTGTAGATGGGATATGTTTTGGCAAAGAGAGAGAACACGGCCCAAGTACAGGAACAACTCAGGCCCAGTTTAATAAGTCTAGAGGGTTTACGTGGCTAGGACATAAAGGCCTATATTTAGGTTGATTTCTCAGTGTGTTCAAATATGTTTCTGATATATCCAATGCAATGACAGTGGCAAATTCGGGGGGGAAAGTTTGACATTGATTTCTAACACAATGAGCATGATTTGATTCATCTTGGGACAGTTGGATTGAACAAAACAAATATGAATAGCCAGACTGACTGAGTGAGGGTCTGACGAAAATATTCGATCCTGTCTGTAGTTAACAAGTACTCCAGTAAGTACAATTCCAAGGTATTTATTTTTCTTTCTTCAGTATTTACAGTTTTCAATAGCCTAATTTCACTCTACACCACTACATACTTTGGTTAGTTACTATGTAGATTTTGATTATTATTACAAAAGACACTGACCCTATATATATTATGGCCATTTTAAAATAGCAGATCTACAAGCTCACAATGTGTCGCGATGCAACGCATTGTGAGCTGGTAGATCGGCTATTTTTTTTATACATTTTAAACATTCTAGGGACATTCTGCACAATGAGCACTTTAGGTAGTTTAAGTATATTTTAAGTATATTTTAATGCCCATACTTTTGTACTTTTTACTCTAAATAAATAGTAGGTAGGGATATCACGTGACAACAGGAATGCACCATGTCGGGCTTTGTCATATAATCTGTTCAGGAATATAAAAGAAGACATAAGGTATTTCTACAATCACTTGCTTTTCGATGTGCACAGTACATACATAATGAAATAATAATAACAGTAAATAATAATCGTTTCTGTCTCTGAAGTATCGCGAGATTTGGTTCCCAGACAGGAAACAGTGGATAGTCTTGCCTTACTTGGCACGTTTAGAAACATACTTTTTGCTCTTTAGATACTGCTCTAAAATGACAGTGCACACATCGAAAATCCACACAGCAGAAAAAAATGTGTGACATGCCTTCTTTTATTTTCCTGAGCTGAGTATGTTATAAAGGTCTCACTTTTTCATAAATAGTGTTTGTTCATGAACTTCATGAGCTGCTGGGACTGGGAGGCTGCTCCACAGTCTTCCACCGAACTCCCGGCTGCAGTTTGGCACCCATGGTGCGACGAATCTGCCGGTTGGAATTGCGAGATAGCGAAAGGGGCGTGGATGTCTTTACCTCTTATTTACCTTGCTCAGAGCAAGGATCTCCATATATGGGCATAGACAGGTGACATCACAGTGGCGTGGCTGGTCCAGACAGGGATCTCCATGTATGTCATCAATATTAATTAAGCCCATATCTAACAGGACTTCATATACATACTTGGGGACCTGGTCCAATATACTGTACAACACTGGCCAGACAGCCAAGACATGGCGGTATTGTCGCCCTGACGCTTCTTACTAGTATCTAAAAGAATTAGGGCTACAAAATATACCAAAAAACGTGCTTCTCGATTGTTCGATTAATAAAAAAAGATCGATAGATCAATAGAAAATAATCGATAGTTGCAGCTCTATTTGTGTCAATGTGTGCTTGCGAACAGTATACTGATGACAGAGTGTGTGTGTGTGTGTGTGTGTGTGTGTGTGTGTGTATGTGTGTGTGTGTGTGTGTGTGTGCGTGCGTGCGTGCGTGCGTGCGCGTGCGTGCGTGTGCGTGTGTGTCTGCATCAGTACAAGTACAGCAGTGAATCAACATTATATCAGCAGTGAATACACATTATATCACACTCCACAGGCTGATCCATACAGGGCTAAAAGCCAATTCATTTTCAGCAAACACTCCCTATTGATCTCTGCTGTGCTCTATCACCCCCCCCCCCCTCCCCCCACTCCATACGCTGCTAAAATCCTCAGTGTTAATTTAACTCCGATTAAACACACATGAAACCAAATGGACCCCACATAACTCTCAGAGTTACAAACAAAGAAAAGAACACTGAGGATTTGACCGTGTATGCAAACACAGACACATCTTATATTTATCGTCACTGTCGGGCAGAAACCTCATATCTCCTCCTCATAATGAATTTGAAACTCTGAAAGTTTCAAATTTGTACATTATTTCGCAAAGTAAAGCACTGCTTCATCACACAAGACCGTCGCACAAAAGCAGTGAAAACAGCTGATCTACAAGCACACAACGCCTCGCGCGCGGTGCTTGTAGATCGGCTGTTCTCACTAGTTTAAATCATTTAAGAAATGATAAATACAAAACAAACGGTTTTAGACATACAAGGTTTCCACCCGACAACGACGATATATATAATATATATATATATATATATATATATATATATATATATATATATATATATATATATATAGACAGCATATACCCCACACAAACACACACAAACACACACACACACACACACACACACACACTTTGTGACTAAATAATAGCTACTACCGTACAATGTACTGTACTCTGGATCCATCGGAACACATTTTTTTTTTTTTTTTCCGTTTCCTGAAAAGTCTACAGTAGCAGTTTTGAACACACCAGATTTCCACCGGACGGACAGGGACCATCAGAAAAGTAGAACAGAAAAAGAACATATTCTTTTGTTCCCCATGCAGCCTGCTGGTGTTAACAGGGTTCAGAGCAGCCTCTAGTGGTTCTCTGGTGGTCTTCAGCCACCTCTCAATGTTCTGCCACAACATCCTGCATCCATGGGTCTGTTAAACCCCATTAAATAAAATAAGGGGTCCCCAAATTATTTTGGGGGGTCCCCAGATGTTAAGCTAAATGTTAACATTGTTTTCTCACTCAACAGTAAACAAACCAAGAAAGTTTTAGTGTATAGAAAGTATCACATTTCTAAAGTGACAATTTAAGGACTTTAAAGACCTTTTTAGTACCTCTGGTCAAACATTGGTCAAATTGTCAAATATTAGAGGCTGAAATTGAGAAAATAGCAGATCTACATGCTCACAACGCCTCGCAACGTGAGGCGTTGTGAGCATGTAGATCAGCTATTTTCACAATGGAATAGATCGAGTCAAACTAAATGTAATGCCAACTCTTACAATTCCAAGTGCTTGTCTGGGTGGGGGGTCCCCAGTTAAAATATGATTATTTTGGGGGTCGCGGCCTGAAAAGGTTGATAATGGTGCTCAAAACTTTTCATGTCAAGGAGACCCTAGATTAGAATGATATGTATTTAACCATGGACCCGCATCTCAAAAATATGTTGTTCCAGAGACCCCGGGAAAAGAAAGATTTGAGTTACAAAATGTTCGCTTAAAAAAAAAAGGATCTGCATATCTACAAGCTCGCAGCGTGGCACTCGGTTCCGGGCTGTGAGCTTGTATATCTGCGGACCCCTGAGGCTTGTATATCCCCACTTTGAGAAGCACTGTGTTAACTACCGGTAAAAGCAATGTGCCTGAGTGGGTCTGTGTGTGTGTGTGTGTGTGTGTGTACTTGCATTACTATACTTGTGAGGGGCCAAATGCCCCCACAAGTATAGTAGAATTGGAGAAACAGACATTATTTGTGGGGTTGTTTTATGTGGTAAAAGGGTTTAGGCATTGTAATGAATGAGATAGTTAGTGGTTATAGGTTTTAGGGGTTGGAATTGATTGCCTGCTTTATACTTAGTTGCATGTCGGTATCGCACACTGAAATTACTTAATCTATTTTCGGCATTGGGATTAGGGTTAAAAATGTCAAAAAAAATACATTCCTAAAATTGGCCAGCCTTAAACGCTGGTGTTCTCACAAGTACAGTAATACTTCTGTGTGTGTGTGTGTGTGTGTGTGTGTGTGTGTGTGTGTGTGTGTGTGTGTGTGTGTGTGTGTGTGTGTGTGTGTGTGTGTGTGTGTGTGTGTTTTTCGTGCTATACTTATGGGGACTAAAAGCATGTTCTGACAGTGTGGGGACAAAATAGTAGGTCTCCACAACGGTTAGGGTCAGGGGTTAGGTTTAGGGATAGAGGTTAGGGTAAGGCCACAGGACTTGCATAAAAATGAATGGAAGTCTATGTAATGTCCCCACAAGTGATGTAAATATATAGTGAGTGTGAACACAGAAATGCTGCAGCCGAGCAATTTTCATTTTTCTAATCAGATGGGCTCCTTCACGTCACAGTGATACGTCAGTGTTGCAAAGGGCTGACTCCAGGTCAGCTGACTCCAGGTCAGGAGCACTTTTTTTTAGCTGGACAAGGTGTTTTGCCTGAGTACAACATTTTTACACAGTGAGGTCACGTACCATATAAAGCTCTTATTCCCCACACAATGTGCTGGAGCCTATTATGCACTTGTGCACTCTCTTTCTCTCTCTCACACACACACACACACACACACACGCACGCACGCACGCACACGCACGCACACGCACACGCACGCACACACGGTACACAAGGTACACCAAAGAAAGGGAACGAAGAATATATACATAAAGTATAAAAAAAACAGTCAAGAGATACAAGCCAA
>NC_137831.1:23157963-23165463 GCF_963921795.1 Nannobrachium achirus | reverse complement strand
GCGGGAATATTAACTACACTGCACTCTGTCGAGGTGCCAACTTGCGCCTAGTGCACTCGTGGCCATATACTGTATGGCCTGTATGGTGCACCAGCAGAGCATGCAAGTACAAGTAGTGACGTTGGTGAGTTGGTGACGTATTTTCTTCCAAGGGTTTTCACATTGGATGACCAAAACGCAGACAGAGACCGCCACATACAGTGTTGTTTCAAGGGTTTTTCAATTGGATGACAACACACTGTGTTTTTTCAAGGGTTTTTACAGAAACACCTGTATCAGCAGTATAGGCATTCAGACTTGGCTGGGCAATTAATCGGAAATACATCAAAACCGATATTTAGAACAGATAACTGACTTAATCCTGCAGGTTAGCTGAATAATCTATACATATTAGTTTTTTACATTTCTTATATACAATATGAACATATCAACATATAAAGTGGACACGGATGGACACTTAACCCTGTATTATACTTTGTTGTGGCGGCGTATACTGTACAGCGAGAGCAAAAGTACAAGCTTTGTCGCAATCGAGGCAAAAGTTAGAAGTAATCGTGAAGTTTTTACTTTGATGTCATAACGTAAGACCCAGTCCAACCATCTACTGCTGCTCTCACTCTATTATTCTAACTGAATAAAAGACATGAATAAAGGATTTATAAAAAAAAAAGAAAAGGGGTCTTCATGAGGTGGGCCAGAAGGCATCCATCGGTAGGCCTGTCACAATTACTACATGCGATAGTATAAAGTTGTCATTTCTTGGTATATTTAGGTTATGTGTCAAATCTGCCATATGCAACTTCAAAGCCTAAAAGCCAAACAGAAATGTAATTGTCAACGTCAAAAACACAATTAAATCGTTAATCGCAATTATTTGAAGTGACAATTAATCATAATCATGACAGCCCTATCCATCGGTCCATTCATTGGTTCAGTGTGATCATTTTGCTGTGACGACTGCGGCGCCGGTTTCCAGCCATTTGTTCTAGTGCATGGGTCTTCAACAGGGGGTCCGGGACCCCTAGGGGGTCCTCAGAGTTACTACAGAGGGTCCTCCAAATCTTTGTGATAGAAAGGAAAAAAGAAAATCTCCTTTTTAGCCAGATTCTTAACCAGATTCTGAGAACTTTAGCCAAAAAGACCTACAAGCTCACAACGTCTCGCGCTGCGAGGTGTTGTGAGCTTGTAAATCGGCTATTTTCAGCAAAGAGATTTGGTGTAGAAGGGAGAAGTATTGACGGTTCAAGTGGTTAAATATCTGAAAACACAAATTGACATGAATCCAAAATACACTGATGATTGTGCTGTCAAACGATGAAACTATATGGAATCTATGTACAGGTTGTGGGGGTCCCTGCTTCATCCTTCTCTCAACTAAGGGGTCCTTGGCCTGAAAACATTGAAGACCTATTTTCTAGCGTGTTACCTCACAGAGACGGCAGGGAAGCGGAGAGGGAGAGAACATGCGGGGGAGGCGTGCAGGCTGACGACCCCCCGCGGGACTCCATCCTACAGGCCAGAGCACTGCAAAAAACCTGCAGAAGTGTTCATTTAAAGCCAATGATTCCATACAGGGCTCCCACACATCTTTACCAATTAATTTCCAAAACTTTCCAGAATATTTAACCCGATTTCCAGGACAATATAACAATTCAGCTCAATAACGAGTCGCTTACTCCTATGCGCAATGCCCAAAGACAGGTAGTGTATGCCAGTGGTTCTCAACCTTTTCAGGCGGTGACCCCCAAAATAATCATATTTGAACTGGGGACCCCCCCCCCCACCCTGACGAGCACTAAGAGTTGAGGAATTTTGTATAATACGGTTCTATTGTGAAAATAGCCAATCTACAGTACATGCTCACAACGCCTAGCAACGCGAATATATATATATTGATTATGCTTGCACCTCCTGGTAACACCAAAAAGCCACTAAAGACTAAGCTCCAAACCTCCCAAACTGATTCGACTACTTCTCAACATGGGGCCCATGACCCACGTTTCTCCCACACATTTTGCTAGCCTAAGATGGCTCAACGTGGAGGACAGGATTAAACAACTAAAAATGTGATTGACTTTCAAAATAGTCAATGCAAATCTGCCCTCAATCCCCTCCGTGCCAGCAAATCTGACCAAATATCTCCAAAAAGTTAGCGACTCCCACTGCCATAACACCAGAGGGAGCGCGAATGACTATCTGGTAACACAAACCCATAAAACAAATATGGGCAAATTCTCCTTCTACAACACTGCCACCCAAGTGTGTAATTCCTTGTCTACTTCTACTCCTTGTCTAACATGTAGCTCGCTGGCTTCCTTCAAGACTGCCCTGAAAACTCATTTTTCAGGAGGCCAGAGGCGGAGGTACAATAGTTAGCACTTCTCCCATAGACAGGCGAGAAGTGAGCCTCCCCTTACCTTAGCCCCACCCCCTTGTCTCCCCTACCCTGTACATATACTGTTTTTTATAACTGTGATGATGTTTGTATGTTTTTAGTTTTTTGTTATTTGTATAACCATGAGTTGAATACCAAGGACTTCCGATGTAAAAAAGACTTATTTGCGATGTTCCTTTTAGGCAGGGTGCTTAACTGTACTTGTACTGTACTACATTCTTTAATGTATTGACTACTTGAAATGTTCTCCACTTTTGTCTAATAAAATACTCACTCAATCAATCAATCAATCAATAGTGATGCCAGGGGAACCAAATCCCTTTTATGCCCATATATGGAGATCCCTGATGCCACCTTTGGAACCAAATCACTTCCACCACCCATCTGTGTGTGCGCCTCTCTTGATCTCTCAATATGTGGAGCTGTGGATGAACATGAATATGTGGATCTCCATCTATGTAAAAGTCCATATATGGACAAATTGGGTATTCCCCATAATCACTCTTATGCCCATATATGGAGATCCCTGATGTCATCAATATTAAGCCCATATCTAACAGGACTTCATATGGGAATGCCCATATATGGAGGCCACATAAGCCACATACCACACTAACAGAATCCATATATGGCCAAGACAGCCCATATCTGTGTGGCTGGTTCTACAGACAAGGATCTCCATATATGGGCATAAAATGGATTGTATGTATGATGTCAGATGTCATAGACGTCATATGACTTTCACATAACGAATAACTGAGTAAGCATGTTTGGGGTATCACAGCATATCTCCATATACATGGATCTCCATAAGGGTACCAGGGGTCTCCATATATGGGTAACTGATCCGACATACATCACTGGCCAGACGGGCAAGACATGGTGCCACCTCAGGTCGCTTTTCGCACTTAGGCGTCTTACTGTTTTTTTATTAGTACCTAAACCCTGTATTCTTCGTTGAATTACTAGGCAGGCTCCCTCCTTCTTTCCCTTTATACAACACAAAATCTCTTTATCGAAAATAGACGATCCATAAACTCGCAAGCTCAAAACACGTTGTTGTGAGCTTTAAGATCTGCTATTTTGGCAGAATATTTGGCACCAGAACATGGGTGCCAGTGGGTTGGATAAGCATGGGTAGAGGTCCACAGGATGCGTGTCTCCATGCAACTAATGCACGGGTTCTCAAAGTGGCTTTCGTGTGTATCTATTTACATCATATACGTTTTCTTTTTTTATTATCCAAATTTCACACAAATCGTTAAAGATGATCTCTATAGTGATGTAATCAAGACACATCCGTTTGATTTTTCATATTCCATCCTGATTGGCTAAGAATGACATCTAAAGTTTGCAGGAGTGGCCCGTTTTCAACAAAATGCCGCCAATCATGAATCATGTTCGACTGCGGTGAAACTTTGGATGCATTTCTAGTTTTGTATCAGAAACATTTTCTTTCACATCAGGATGTAATTAGCAGCACAACCAGACTAGAGTTCTTGTCCGACTTTATTCCATCTTCCATCTTCTCCTAAGTAAACTTTTTCTTTTGCCACGCTACTCCTCCTACAGTTTTGGTGGTATGAACTTGGGCCATAAGTCAAATCTGGACACACATGTGTGCTATTTTGTTAAGAAATAAGTTATATAGTTTCATTTATATAAATGTATTCGTGAATACTTTTTCTCCATTATCATATCATTAGACTCAGAGCAATAAACCACCTGTCTCCAAGACCTCCCTCCCCTGTCAGGAGTTGGGAGTTTGAATGAATGCAGAAAAAACACTTCTGCCAGTGTGCCAGTGATCACCCACCCCTGTGCCAATGTTGGCACTCGTGCCTTAAAGTTGCCTACCCCTGTGCTGTAGAATTGATTGATTGATTGAATCATTTATTTAGACACATCATGAATAACAACGACAAGTACAAACAACACAACATTGCAGTACAGTCCGGTTACACATCCAGTCCAAAGAGGAACATCCCAATAAGACCTTTACGGTCTTGTTTACGTTGGAAGTCCTAAACAATTCATTGCTAAATAGAACAAGAACACCATTTAATATAATTATAAAATATATTTATGTACGGAATAAAACTACATTTAATGCAATAATCAAATGTAAAAAATAATGAAAAGGAGGTGGGTGTTTACTGGGAGGAGTGGTGACTACCTTTGCCTCGCATCGTATCACAATCACAATCTCACCTCTAATGGGGGTCCCGGGCATATCTTTTCAAATGGTGGTCCACGGGCTGACATGCATCAATTTGGGTGTCCTTGACATGAAAGAGGTTGAGAACCACTGTACTAACGGTCTCGATGCAACTAACGATCACAAGGAAATCTTCACGACTGCAAACTGCCTTAAACGCGAAGGGACGACAAGGCTGTGGTCAGTGGAGGAATATTGTCCTCCATCCAGTGGTGTAAAGTAACTTTAAAAGTAAAGTACATTTACTCAAGTACAGACTAGTACTTAAGTACACTTTTGAGTTATTTGTACTTTACTTGAGTACCAATTTCCAATACTTTTACTTCTACTCCACTACATCTCGGATCCAAATATTGTACTTTTACTCCACTACATTTATTTGAAAACTTTAGTTACTAGTTACTTTGCAGATATAAATTATAATATCATAAAGCAAACAAACCACTTTAGCCCTATTTCATCATATCTAGGCTGTTTGAAAATAGCCGATCTGCTATTTTTTACGTACTTTTTCCACCACTGCCTCCATCTAGAAAAAGCTATAGTCTCTATAACACATACGCCACAATTGTCCAGAGGGCTTAATCAAACAAATGGGAGACTATATGTCACAACTTAGCTTCATAAGAATTTATAAACAGTGGAATTAAGACCCCCCCCCCCCCCACACACACACACACACACACACAGCAGAAAATAGCAGATCTGCAAGCTGTAAACGCATTGCATCGTGACGCATTGTGAGCTCATAGGTCGACTATTTCGTACGAGGTATACACAGTATGGTCAAGAGAACAAGGATATACATGCTGCAAAACAGTGTGTGTGTGTGTGTGTGTGTGTGTGTGTGTGTTTCACTGTAGGATCTGGTGTGTGTACTATGTGTGTGTTGGGTTCTCTCTCTCTCTCTCTCTCCCTCACACACACACACACACACACACACACACACACACACACACACACACACACACACACACACACACACACACACACACACACACACACACACACACACACACACACACACACACACACACACACACACACACACACACACACACACGTGCGTATACTGGGGTGTTGGTGGTGGTGGTGGGGGGGGGTGTTGGTGGAATTGAATAAGGACATAGAGATAAGGAGCTGCGGCAACCAGGGTTTCTGTGTGAGGGTGTGCGCGCGCCTGTACAGTATGTGTGTGTGTGTGTGTGTGTGTGTGTGTGTGTGTGTGTGTGAGAAACAGAGATATGGGCTTGGGAGAGAGGCTGCAGCAGCAGCGCTGTGGCTAAAGATTCGACCAGAGAGCCAAATCTCACGGTTGCCAAGGCTCTGCTATAACGCTGCTATCCAAAACGGCTGTGGTGCACGCCAGCAAAGCACCCGTTGGCCGCCGAACGGCCCGTCACTCTTATTAACGCACATTTACGGCCGAAGCTGTTAAGTTTACAAAAAGCTTTTGGCCCGATCAAGAGGCCGGCGGCCAGAATCTGTCCGATGCGAAATTATACGGCCAAAACAAAAGAGACGGGGAGAGAAGCAAAAAAATGCAGACAGCAAAGGTGCAATAATGATGGGTCGTTTAGAAACAAAAAAAAGGGATGCAACGGTGTTAATTACTTCACTGTACTTTATACTCCATCATACAGCAAATAGCGAAAACGGCAGATCTACAAGCTCACAATGCGTCGCAATGCGACGCGTTGTGAGATTATAGATCTGTTGTTTTCCCGATATTTAAAAAATCACGTATAATTTCTTCCTTTGAACAAAATGCTATGCCCAAGACAGCGACGGTAGGGATAATGTTGGTTAAAACAGCAGTAGAATCGCAGGGCGAAACACCGGACTGATAATTTGTTGCCTTGAGACAACCGAGTGCTCTGCTGCAGACACGTCGGTGATGTAAGAGGGGAAAATATGGCTGGAGGGACAAAAATAAAATAAAATAAAAATCACTACCAAAAATTATCCCACCATTCATCATCACAAGATCACTTCGAGCACTGTATCTGATGTCCTGCGTGCGTGTGTGCACGTATGCGTGTGCGCACACGCGCATGTGTGTGTGTGTGTGTGTGTGTGTGTGTGTGTGTGTGTGTGTGTGTGTGTGTGTGTGTGTGTGTGTGTGTGTGTGTGTGTGTGCAAGAGGAGATACTGGTGTTTAGACATACTGGAGTTGTTACACATGATTGATTATCTGCTATAACAGAGAAAAGAACAGGGAAAAGAATGGGAGCGAGAAAGAGAGAGAGAGACAAACTGAGAGACAGACAGACAGAAAGAGAGACAGAAAGAAAGAGAGAGTATGAGAATACATGACCAAAGATTGCAGTCCAATTCAAGCTAATAACATTGGCTCAGGGGAGACCAGACAAAGGAACCCCAGCGCGCATTGAAACTCGGATATCGTTTTCTGAGGATAAATCCCCGCGGCCTTTTGTTGCAACATTCACATGCGTCATACATACAACCGCCGAAATATGGCGCAGGGATGAAAGACTCTCAACCCCACCGATCCCCCCCCACAAAAAAAAACCCCCATCCCTACCCCAAAACACAATGAACGAATACAGCCAGGAGAAAAAGAAAAAAAAAGAAAGAAAAAAGATGGCATGAATGAGAGGAATGGCAAAATTGAGTGGCGACTGACTGTAGGATAGGGGTAGTGGGGGGTGGGGGCGCAAGGGGGGGGGGGGGGGCTGTCGGGGGGGATCGGTGGGGGCTAATTCGTTGGGCATATACGCAAAAAGCCCAAATAGTGGTGCATTACAGTTCTGCAGCTGTGGACGCAAGGTGACCCTATGTACCAGGTTGGTTGAAGTTAAGGTATGAGGGGAACCATCCGGGTCCAGGTGTTCACTAGCACTGAAGCCGCCGGCCCCTGCGGGAC
>NC_137831.1:23000463-23152963 GCF_963921795.1 Nannobrachium achirus | reverse complement strand
TTGTCTATATAAGGGGTATATGAGGAAATTACGTTAGTCTGTCACTTCCTCCAAAGGTGTGTATTCGTAGAGAGTCAGAGAGGGAAATGACAGAGACAGAGAGAACTTTGAGCGCAAATATTTCACCCCCTAAGCTTCCATCCCATTCCATCGTGTCGACCTCCCCCTGCCAAACAATGAGTGCCTTAACCAATCAGAGAGGAGACACAGACATATCGAGGTCTTACAGTCGTCAACAGTTTACCAAGACTTTAACTCAGCCAGAAGAAAGGACAGGTCAGCTGACTTACAAAGGATGGCAAGCCCACATCTGTAAACAGTGTGAAAAGAGCTTCAGTAGGATGGGTGACCTGAGGAGACACCGAATAATCCACACTGTATAAAAAACGTACCTTTGTAAACAATGTGGCAAGAGTTTCAATACAGCAGGTTACCTGAAGAAACACCTGGGTATCCACTCTGGCGAAAAAACGTACCTTTGCAAACAATGTGGCAGGAGTTTCAATGATTCTAGTAACCTGATAAAACACCTGCGTATCCACTCTGGAGAAAAGCCTTACATTTGTAAACAATGTGGCAAGAGTTTCAATACAACAGGTTCCCTGTTGACACACCAGCGCGTCCACACTGGAGAAAAACCTTACCACTGTAAACAATGTAGCAAGAGTTTCAATGTGTCAAGTAACCTGAAGCAACACCTGCGTATCCACTCAAGGGAAAAACCGTACCATTGTAAACAGTGTGGCAAGCGTTTCGGTGTTTTAGAACATCTGAGGATACACCAGCGCGTCCACACTGGAGAAAAACCTTTCCACTGTAGACTATGTGGCAAGAGTTTCAGTGTATCGTGTAATCTGAAGAAACACCAGCATATTCACACTGGAGAGAAACCTGTGCACTGCAAATAGTGTGTGACACAAGTTTCAGTCCATTAGTCATGAAGGAACAGAAGCATATCCACACTCCACATTTCTGTTTACAAGAACAGTGTTTCCCCTAGGATGGAGTTGTAACTGTTGCGCAGGGCTCCTCATTGCGCAAAGCAACCTATTCCTTGTTTATGTCAGTCAGTCATTGTTTCAGTGACGGAAAACCACTGACTGCTTTTTTTTCTCCCAAATGAAGTCAGTGACTCAGAATGGGTTTCTAAACTAGCCAGCCGGTGCCGTGCAGCCCTGGTGGCCTAAGTTACTGACGTGAGGAGTGGAATCGGAGCAGGTTATTGCCAAAGTTCATGCCCCTCGCGACTTGGGCGCCAAAGTGCCGTATCTACGCAAATAATTAAAATCCCTTAACCTTTGACACAAGTTTCAGTCCATTAGTCATGAAGGAACAGAAGCATATCCACACTCCACATTTCTGTTTACAAGAACAGTGTTTCCCCTAGGATGGAGTTGTAACTGTTGCGCAGGGCTCCTCATTGCGCAAAGCAACCTATTCCTTGTTTATGTCAGTCAGTCATTGTTTCAGTGACGGAAAACCACTGACTGCTTTTTTTTCTCCCAAATGAAGTCAGTGACTCAGAATGGGTTTCTAAACTAGCCAGCCGGTGCCGTGCAGCCCTGGTGGCCTAAGTTACTGACGTGAGGAGTGGAATCGGAGCAGGTTATTGCCAAAGTTCATGCCCCTCGCGACTTGGGCGCCAAAGTGCCGTATCTACGCAAATAATTAAAATCCCTTAACCTTAAGGGAACAACAAACGCCTGGGTTCCCGAGGCTACTGACACCTTTGTGACCCATAGAGAGCTCTTCCCCTAGGGGGAGCCGTTGCCCGTTTCACATGAGACCCATAGACCCAGGAGAGCACATACTTTCTTTGTGTACAGGTGTGTGGCGCACCTACAAGCTCACGAAGGCCTCATATTAAAAGATATAATATATAATTTTCCTAAAAAATCAAGCCGTGGAGGCCAAAAACAAGGCGTGGCAGGCTGCCACAATCAAATTCATAAAGGGGAAACACTGCAGAGTGTGCTGAAACAAAACCAAAATACCTCCTTGTATGGGCCGTTCTGTCCGTGACATCAGCTGTGGTGATGTCGGTCTCTGCATACTTTCTATGACGTTAGTCTCTTGTGACTCATACTGCATACGGACATAGGGACCTACACACAAACCAGACGTAAGAGCGGTTAGCACCGCTCAAAAAACTAGACTACAATGTTAGGGAGGGACTAGTGCAAGTGTGGTTGACCAAACAGGTGCAACACATTAAGTTATTTTTTTCTAGATAAACAATCCAGACTGTAAATAGGAAAATGCAAAAAGTCCATTGAGGATTGAGGCAAGCTTGAGGGTTGGTCGAGCTTCACATGACATTTTGGCTATCCAGCCTTTAAATAAGCAACCACACTCGCAATTTCCCAGACTTGCATTCTTTCTAGTCTTGTTTTGTCTTGCTCGAGTGTTGTGCTTTGAAAATAGCAGATCTACAAACTCACAACATGTCGTGCTGCTTTGAAAATAGCAGATCTACAAACCCACAACGCGTCAGTTATGAGCTTGTAGATCGTCTATTTTCAGCATGCAACCTTGTGTATTATCAGTCGTTATGATGCCATCAAGGCCCTACATACAGTATATCTTTTTGTCAAAATCAACTGCACATTTATTTATTCGACTAAAATATTTTGATAATTAAAGGAGCTATAGTCAACTTTTTTTTGAAAAACGGATGCTAAAATAATAATGTTTCAAAAATATTTTCTGAAAAAATAAGCTTCATATATGTGTTTCTATTTAAAAGTGACCACACACAGCGTAACATAATGATAAAATAATCATTTTGGCCATTGTCAGGCTGACACTTTGTTTACATTCTTGTCTAAGTATGTAAACAAAGTGTCGGCCCCACAAAAGAAGTTGACTATAGCTCCTTTAACATTTCAGATAATTAAAACACGATTAAACTAAATGAAATGTTATTCAAAAGACTGACTAAAACTACCGTATTCTCCGGACTATAAGGCGCACTTAAAAGCCTTTAATTTTCTCAAAAAACTACAGTGCGCCTTATAGTCCAGTGCGCCTTATATATGGATCATTCATTGACATTGACATTCCCTTTAGCACAGCTCCATCTGTTTGATGCATAACGCAACGGTAGCGTCTATTATGTGCGCCTTATAGTCAGGTGCGCCTTATATATGAAAACATTTTGAAAATAGACCATTCATTGACAGTGCGCCTTATAGTCAGGTGCGCCTTATAGTCCAGAAAATACTGTACATCAAAATGTGCTGTCAAAATCAACACCATCTCTAGATGAGCTGGAGTGTTTAGAAAGCACTTCAGTGTTTAGAAAGATTTCAGCGAGTGTATGAGGGACAAGAGTTTTTTTTTTTTCATGATTTCATCAAGAGAGGCCAATCCTGGACTTCCTCCATTGACAGCAGGTGTGAGACCTAGTTGCAGAGACAATAATAGCTCCCGTAGTCATTTGCACAGACATAGAGGTGCATTAAAGAGGTTAGACCTGCTAATGCAGACAGTGACATAATGTTCAGTTGCAGGGTTCGATTTGAAGGGGTGGGGAAAAAGACAGAGCGGAGGACTGACACAAGTTCAGTCCTATATATTTGTATAAGAAACAGCGAATATATAGCTGATCAGCTTTAAATTTAATCAATTTGGAAGGTTTTCTCAAAAACGCCAGGATTAATGTGGTTAATCCCTGGGGGACCCCCAGATGTAAAAGATGACCAAATGTGCTAAACTGACCAAATGACCACCCCAACGGGGCTGCTCACGGGGCATTCCCGGGGACCACCGACTCCTGGTGCTCCAGAACGGATGCAAAAGTGGTGGCGCCCCCAGTGGAGGACCCCCTACACTGCAGCTCACATAAAATGCCGTAACTCCGGCTAGGAGCGCCCGGGACAGCCGGGGCCGGTACCTATTCGTCCGCCTTGCCGGCGCGGAGACCCCACCCCTCATTTCTCACATGGCCCTCTTCTAGCGCCACCATGAGGCCGATTCTTGCAAAACACATTTTTGGACACTGCTCCTACAGTTTTTGCCCTAAAATCACGCAAATCGGTACACAGCATGTCTACACTCATCCCATCAACATGAATCTCTCCCATATAGCGCCACCTCCAGGCCGATTTTTAAAAACACATTTTTGGACACTGCTCCTACAGATTTTGCCCTAAAATCACGAAAATCACTACACAGTATGTCTACACTCATGTCATCAACATGGATCAGGAAGATTTTGGCAAAACACATTTTTGCCCTATTTTTGGAGATAAGTGACCTACGGTCGCTTATCTCCCGATTAGGGAGCCTTACTGGTAATATCTTTACTGTATATACAGTAAGATTGACCGTCCTCGCCGTCAACGGCGCCATGGTATTAACCCTTTCACTGACGGTGAGCGTCGTCAAGGGCAGCAGAACAGTTAAGAGCACTGAAAAACATTCCCAAGCTAAATGTGTAGTTTTTAACCTTCCAATTTGCATAACAAAATGGCTGCCAATGTTTTACTACTTCTTCCTTAACTCTATAACAAAGCAAGCAAAACAGACAAACAAAGTGTACAGGTATATATTTATGTTCTGAGGGTCAGAAAATGTGTGTAAGGTATTTGTTACACACAGTGTAGACATTATTTTCTTTTCTACTTTTTTGGCATCTTTTGGCATCTTTGGACATCCAAAATACACATTTAGATGATCCCATGCAAACATCCTGGGCAAAGTATAGGCCTAAGTTTGGCCCCTGATGACCATGCATAAATAGGTGACATTCCATAAATAGACTACCATGGGATTTATGCTTGTACTGTATAACAGACCTTCATGGTTCATGGGTCAGCTTATCCACAACTTTCCAAAGTCCCATCGTGCATTGCGCAGAAGGTGCAGGCAGCTTCTGGCGCCGCGGCCGAGTGTGATCTACAAGCTCGCAGCGGCTGCAACTGCGACGCAACGTGAGCTTGTATGTCTGCTGTTAACCGGAAGTGTCCCGCAAATAATGCTACAGTAAATTCTGGCGGAAACAGGTGGATAGGAGGCGGAAGACCACAAAAAATATAACGCTCCACAGATTTAAAAGGATATTTTAATTTAAAACACTTATAGGGTAATTCCCACGTTTACTCAGATTTTGTGTGCACCCCAGTCAGTTGCTTGATTCAAAATGTAGATCATGGGTCTTCAACGTTTTCAGGCCAAGGACCCCTTAGTTGAGAGAGAGATGAAGCAGGGACCCCCACAACCTTATAGTTTAATTGTTTGACAGCACGATCATCAGTGTATTTTGGATTCATGTTAATTTGTGTTTTCAGATATTTAACCACTTGAACCGTCATTACCTAATAAACTTGACCTTTCACTCTGTATGCTCTTTTTCCTCCTACACCAAACCTTTGCCAAAAATAGCCAAACTAGATCAGCTATTTTTGGCACACAAAGATTTGGAGGACCCCCTGTAGTAACTCTGAGGACCCCCTAGGGGTCTCGGACCCCCTGTTGAAGACCCCTGATGTAGATAATTTGATTTAGATATTCATTTATCAGGTACATGAGAACCATGACGATGAGCACGGATGACCATACATGGAAATCTGTACTAATACTGACAGAAATGCACCGCTCAAAAATAAAGAAACTGGGTCTAATTACGGCGTGGCATCTACGTAGATCTCTTTCATCATGATCTCTTCCATCATGGTGGTGATGTCATCTTGATGATGTCAATCTTGCCCAAATATGGAGTGGCGGCAGTCTGAGTACATCGGTGTTGTCAGGGATGCACGGCAACCGTTTGGGTTGTGAATGATGTCAGACCAGAGCTCTGCTCATCATCATATAAGATTTGAAAATATTTGTGAATTCCACTTCATTCTTTTCTCACTCAGCGTTGTGATCTTTACTTACTCAGTGTCGTGAGAGAAGGAGGAGAACATAGGGAGTCAGAAGTCCATTACCCAACAGAACCTAAAGCTCTGTCCCTATCACAGTCCATGGTATAGAAGCAGATTTGACGATGAACCACCACTCCAGGAAGCAATCGATCCATGACGACCTGTACTGCCTAATGCCCATAAATGGACAGATCCCCTCAGAATCCTTCCAGCAAATCACCAGAACTGTACCAGACAAACCAATATATAACAGTCATCAAATTGCTTTAACTCAACCAGGAGAAGACAACAAGACACATCAGCTGACTTATAAGAATACTCACATCTGTAAACAGTGTGAGAAGAGTTTCAGTCAGTTAAGTGACCTGAAGAGGCACCGGCGTATCCACACAGGAGAAAAACCTTTTCACTGTAAAGAGTGTGACAAGAGTTTCAGTCGGTTAGATAACCTGAGGAGTCACCAGCGTATACACACAGGGGAAAAACCTTTTCACTGTAAAGAGTGTGACAAGAGTTTCAGTGATTTACGTCACCTGAAGAGGCACCAGTGTATACACACTGGAGAAAAACATTTTCACTGTAAAGAGTGTGACAAGAGTTTCAGTGATTTATGTCAGCTGAAGAGGCACCAGCGTATACACACTGGAGAAAAACCTTTTTACTGTAAAGAGTGTGACAAGTGTTTCAGTCGGTTAGATAACCTGAGGAGTCACCAGCGTATACACACAGGAGAAAAACCTTTTCACTGTAAAGAGTGTGACAAGAGTTTCAGTCAGTTAGGTGACCTGAAGATTCACCAGCGTATACACACAGGAGAAAAACCTTTTCACTGTAAAGAGTGTGACAAGAGTTTCAGTGATTTACGTCACCTGAAGAGGCACCAGCGTATACACACTGGAGAAAAACCTTTTCACTGTAAAGAGTGTGACAAGAGTTTCAGTCGGTTAGATAAGCTGAAGACACACCAGGCAATCCACACTGGAGAAAAACCTTTCCACTGTAAAGAGTGTGACAAGAGTTTCAATGATTTACGTCACCTGAAGAGGCACCAGCGTATACACACCGGAGAAAAACCTTTTCACTGTAAAGAGTGTGGCAAGAGTTTTAGTCAGTTAGGTGACCTGAAGATTCACCAGCATATACACACATGAGAAAACCCTTTTCACTGTAAAGAGTGTGACAAGAGTCTCAGTCGGTTACCAGCGTATACACACAGGAGAAAAACCTTTACAATGTAAAGAGTGTGAGAAGAGTTTTAGTCAGTTAGGTGACCTGAAGACACACCAGCGTATCCACACTGGAGAAAAAATCTTTTCACTGTAAAGAGTAGACTGATAATTAAAAATCAAACCTCGGTTCGAAGTGAAGCGGTGAACTTTTATTCTATGTATCTATACATCTATACAGTTATGGACTCTGTGATCTATTCATTCTTTATACAGGGGTTGACACTAAGGTCTCATTGGCACTTGCCCGTCGGGCAAGTACAGGTCATTTTCTACTTGCCCAAAGGTCATGCCCACTTGCCCGAACTCGTCCATTATAAAATGATAGGTAAAATGAATTGAATTACTGTTCAATTTAACACATATCTTGTTTTACCTTCTGGGGCTGTGTGATAAAAATGGGTATGGGTTCACACTTGTTATTTTATATTTTTAAGTGTAGCAACTAGCAACGGTGAAAACAGCACATTATAGGTAAACAGTGTTCTTATTTTACATTCCACAGACCAGAAGATGGCTCTGTCCACGTTCAGGTGTTTATTTTCGGTCTTCCAGTTCGGTACTCCCTCCTTTGGGTGGCGCTATTGCGTCAGCCTCACAACAGAACGTACTGACGTTAACTCCCGCAGGGCGATCCCTGATTGGCCGGAGGGCTTGTCACTCAAGTTTTACGGTACTGGGTCAGTCCCCCATAAAACCTGTGGCATCCCACAATACTGTCTCTTTTCGCTATCTGCTCCTCAAATGGTACAGCGCGAACGGAATCTCACAGCTCCTGACCTACGTTATTTGTAAGTATATTTCAACCTATTCTAGAAGATATAATCGTCTCGAGGATAACCGAGAGCGACAGCTTAGGACCAGTCCACCGGTCTCGGGACTATTCTTCTCTTCAAATGTTCAACGTAAAGTTTCACAGCACCGCTGTTTCCCTTTGTTGTTAGCTTCACGTTACTTTGCTTAGTGTTAGCTCTTAGCTACCGGCTTCGTTGTTGTTGCTAACGCAGCGCTCAGCTGTTTGTTCCTTGTTGTTAGCTTCACGATAGCCTAGTGTTAGCTCTTAAGCTACCGGCTTCGTTGTTTGTGCTAACGCAGCGCTCAGCTGTTTTTTCCTTGTTGTTAGCTTCACGATAGCCTAGCGTTAGCTCCTAGCTACCGGCTTCGTTGTATTCTGCTAGCTTTGTTATTGTTGGCGTTTGGTTTGCTACTGGCCTTGCCTGTGCTCACGCTAATACACGCTTTTCTGCTTTAGACTCTCGAATCTTCTATCGACGCTAAAGTTTTTTGTGTGGACATGACGTCCTCACGCTCCTACGGCCGTTGTGCCAACCTGGCCTGTAGGTTGCTGGTAGCCCCGGACGATCTCCATGGTGCGTGCATCGCCTGCATGGGCTGGCGTCACGCCTTGGATGCCTTAGAGGAAGATCCTCCTGTGTGTTTGGAGTGTCGTGACCTACCTCTAGGTGCGCGTCGGCTCCGCCTGGACACGATCTCCCTTCTCTCCGGCCTCGCCTCTGCTGTGTCCCCGGGCCTCCCTGTAGGCCGGTGCAGCGCTCCTCCAGGCGGCGGCGGCGGCGCCTCCGTTCCGGCCGATGAGGGCGCTTCTCCAGACGGCGGCGCTCCGGCTGACGGCACTGCTCCTCCGGCCGATGGTGGTGCTTCTCCAGCCCACTCCAGGGCTGACAGCTTTTCATCTGAATTCTCCTTTTCTGCCCTCGACCGTCACGACAGCGAGGAAGAGGCTTTTGGGGAAGAGGGGGACTTTTCCCCCACCCAGCAGCCTGATGAGGACGTAGTCCTGATGGAAGAAGGGTCCCCTGTGATTCATCTCCACCCTGATGTTAATGACTCGCCTCTCTCCATCTCTGCTGTGGCCAGGGTTCCGGCAGGCCTCGCTGCCGCCCCGAGCCAAGCAGCTTCTGTTTCCCCTACCACCGCTCAGGCTGGGACTCAAGCAGGCATTGCTGCTTCCCCAGCTCCTGGTGGCACCGAGCCTGTTCCCTCCGCCTTGCCGGAGTCACAGGCCCCCTCTGCTGCCGGCAGTTCGAGTCTGACACAGGCGGCGGCCCTGTCCGCGTCTCAGCTCCCTCCTTCCGGCACCGTAGCAGCTTCAAGTGGCGCCGCTGGCGCCAGCCCTCCCCTTCCCATGGACCCCTGGTCTGTCCTGGAGAGGGCCGCTCGCTTGCAGAACCTCACCGTCCCTGTACGGCAGCAGCCTGCAACTTCTTGCCAACCGCGGCTGGGTGTGGACCGTGCTCCACCCCTGCCGCCTGTCATGGCTTGCCTGCCGGCCATCACTGGCCTACAGCAGGTTTTCCAGGAGACTTGGGCCACTCACAAGGATCCGGAAAAACTGGACTTCCCCACGGAGTTCGAGGGGGCGCAGGAGATGGGCGTTCCTAGATGCCCGCACATCAGCCCTGCCTTGGCCTCCATGCTCCAGGCCCGGTTCCTCCATGATAAGCCTGGTGAGCCGAGTCCCTACTCACTGTCGGGTGTCCACCCGCTTCTAGAGGACAAGTGGGAAAGGTTCATGTCCAAGGCCACCCAGGAGGCTTACAGAGCTGATGGACATGCTGTGAGGGCTCTCAATGCCGCGGGCCTGTTGGCGGCCTATGTGAAGCTCCTCCAGAACCCACCGGCCTCTGACCCTCCCCTCGATGTGGCGGCTGAGATCAAGGCCTCACTGGACCTCATGATCGAGCTCAATTTCCATGCCATGGCTTGGGTGGGGCGTTCCATGGACCAGTGTATGCAGATGGAGTCCACCCGCTGGCTGGAGCCCATTGACTGGAAGAAGGATGAAGCGGACAAAAAAGAGCTCCGCAACCTGCCCTCTTCGGGAACGGAGATCATGGCGGGCGGGCTCGCTCTCTTCCAGGCGCGGGCGGCTGCCAGGAGGGAGACCAGGGAGTTGGTGGTCGAGACTGTACCTCCGACACCTGCTGCCCAGTCGTCTCGGCGGTCGACCACCAGGCAGCGTACCCCGCGTTCTATGGTGAAGGTCGTCCAGAGGAACGACTACAGGGACAGGGCTTCGGGATCAAGCTCCAGGTCTTCCTCCAGAGGGGGGTCTCGAGCCCGGACCTATGGGCCCCCTCCTCCTTCCAGGCCCAAGGAAGACCGTCATCAGCAGCGTTCCCAGCCCCGCTCCGCGAAGGGACGCGGAAGGCAGCAGCGTAAATGACTGTTTGCCCAGGGAGGCACGGCCTCCCCAGGGGCCTCTTGCCCCTCACTTAAGGGCGGGTTCTTGTGTGCAGTGTGTTTGTGTTGTGAACCCGCCCGTGTTGTGTGCTGCAAAAATTCTCAATGCTGTAAATTTCGTGCCTTGCCAATCGAAAATACCAGTAAAGAATTGTGTGTTCGATACAAACTGTGTCTTTCTTCCCTGTGCATCTTCTGTTGCAAAGAAAGTTGTATGTGCTCAGCCTCCTCAGGCACCTTCGCTGCCTCAGCTAGTTCCGCACTCACACAGTCTGTACAAGGGTTTGGTTTCTCTGCCTATTCAGGCTCCAGTTCCTTTTCTGCAAGAGCCACTCACACCCAGCTCACATTCCACTCCTCACAAGGTTTTGGTAAACTGCCCACTGCGGCAGCCCAGGGACAACCTGCTAATGCTAAAAACCATGAGTCCTTCCGGGACCTTTCCAGGAAGGCTAAGGGTAAAGCGCGCTTCCCCTCAGGTGGTGGAAACGCTTTCTGTAGGCCAGAGTCGGGCAAAGGTAAAGAAAGTGGATCACAGGTGGATTCCTGCTTTGCCTGCGGTGCACCACGCGGCCAGGCCGGCGGCAGCTTCTTCTGGCCACAGCGGACGGCCTACAGTGTCGTGGCCGATAGCTCGGCAGGTGCTGCCAACACATCTTTACGCTCCGCTGGCACCTTGTGCAGATCAGTGGAGAAGGTGCAATCCAAACCATTGGATTTATCGCACTATTACAAGGGGCTACAGAATACAGTTCAAGATGTCGCCCCCGCTTTCCCCCACGGTGAGCTTCACCAGGGCCGAGGGCGAGAACGCCCGCATTCTGGAGGAAGAGATACAGGCCCTTCTCTTGAAGGGGTCTGTACGGGAGGTCCCGTGGAGTCAGCTCCATTTAGGGTTCTACTCCAACTACTTCCTGGTTCCCAAGAAGACGGGAGGGCTGCGGCCCATATTGGACCTCCGCGGTCTCAACCAGTACTTGATGACCTTCAAGTTCAGGATGTTGACCGTTGCCAGCCTGCTTCGAACCGTGAGAGAGAACGATTGGTTCACCTCAATAGATCTGAAGGATGCTTACACGCACGTGTCGATCTATCCTCCTCACAGGAAGTTTCTGAGGTTCGCTTTCCAGGGGAGGGTCTACGAGTACGCAGTCCTCCCCTTTGGCCTGTCTCTCAGTCCACGCGTTTTCGTGATGGTTACGAAGGCAGCTATAGAACTTCTCAGGCGGCAGGGGATAAGGATCTCAAACTACATCGACGATTGGCTAATAAGCGCAAGTTCGAGCCAGGAGGTGGCGCTACACACCCGGGTGGTGATAGCGCACCTCGAGTCCTTGGGGTTCGCAGTCAATTACGAAAAAAGTGTGCTGAACCCATCTCAGCGGACCACCTTCCTGGGTGCAGAGTGGGACTCCCGGGAGATGGTCGCCCGCCTCTCTCAGCAGAGGGTGGACAAGTTCTTGTCCCATGCCAGCACCTTCCTTTCCGAGGAGGAGGTCTCCTTCAAGTTGGTGCAGCGGCTCGCGGGCCTGATGGCTTCGGCCGTGGATCTTGTGAGTCTGGGAAGGTTTCACTTGAGGCCTTTCCAGAAATGGATGCTCTCTCTGAACATCCCCTCTTGCCAGGGCGGCACTCTGGTCCGGGTCTCCGAGCGAGCACGGACGGACCTGAGCCCTTGGCTGGTTCCCGGCTTCCTTCGAAGCGGCGCCAGGCTAGGGGCGGTGATTCACAGGAAGGTAGTCACCACGGACGCCAGTCTTTCGGGTTGGGGTGCAACCCTGGAAGGACGTACGGTGAGGGGACCTTGGGGCCCCGACTTAATGAACAAGCACATCAATTACTTGGAATTGATGGCGGTGTTCCTGGCGCTCCAGGAGTTCGAGCCCTTCATTCGGAACTGTCACGTCCTCATCAGGACGGACAATACCGTAACAATGTGTTATGTGAACAAACAGGGGGGGCGGCGGCGAGCCCTGGACGTGCTGGCTCGCAAAGTGGCCCTTTGGTGCTCGGTGCACCTACAGTCGGTCAAGGCCTCCTACGTCCCTGGTCTTCTGAACAGCGGGGCGGACCTGCTGTCCAGGAGGAGGGTTCGCGACGAGGACTGGTCCCTGAACCAGTCGGTAGCGTTTCAGATCTGGACCAAGTATGGTCATCCGGTGGTGGATTTGTTCGCCTCTCGCGAGGACGCGAAGTGCTCACTGTTCTTCTCCCTGAGGGGGCCTGCACCCTTGGGGATAGACGCTATGGCGCACGATTGGCCCCAGGGCCTGCTGTACGCCTTCCCACCGATGGACCTCATTACTCCGACCCTCGAGAGGGTTCGTCGTTACGGTCACGAACTGCTTCTAATAGCACCGAGGACGGGGACTTGGAGCTCACTGATAGCTCCGCTCCTGTACAGGGATCCTTGGCAATTGCCCCAGATACGGGATCTGCTGAGTCAAGCGGATCGCGAGATCTTCCACCCGGACCCTCAGAGGTTAGACCTGTGGGTCTGGCCCGTGAGAGGGAAAGGCTGATCGCAGCCGGCCTGGACCCTTCAGTCGTTGATACAATGCAGAGGTCCAGGGCTCCTTCTACACGTAAGGTGTATCAGGGCAAGTTGGAAGCCTTTGAGGAGTGGTGTCGGGTTAAACACCCTTCGGTGAACCCGGTGTTCTCCTCAATTCCGATCATTCTGGAGTTCCTACAAGATCGGGTGGATAGGAACTGTAAGGCCTCTACGGTGAGAGGTTACCTTGCAGCCATTAGGGCCTGTCACCAGAGCCTTGATGGCGACCAATTGTCCAAACACCCGTGGGTGGTACAGTTTATGGCAGCGGTTAGGCGGGACTCCCTGACGGCGAGACCCCTGGCCCCCGCCTGGGACTTGGAGGTGGTCTTACGGCGATTGAGGCAACCCCCGTTTGAGCCTCTGGAGAGCATCTCTCTGAAGCTCCTTAGCTACAAGACTGCTCTCCTTCTGGCCTTAACCACGGCCAAGAGGGTTAGTGACCTACATGCCCTCTCAGTGTCAGAGGATTGCATGAGGTTCTCTCCGGACGGCCGGCAGGTGCTACTTAAACCTCACCTTCACTTCATTCCGAAGAATAAGGTGGTGCAGCATGTTCCGGTGCGGCTTTTGGCCTTTCATCCTCCTCCCTTTGGTACGGAGGAGGACAGGCGCCTTAATCTTCTTTGCCCTGTGAGGGCACTGAAGATTTATTGTGAGAGGACTCAGGCGCGCAGGAAGTCGCGCAGCCTGTTTGTTCCTCACGGCAAGTCCACCGCGAAGATGGAGATTGCTAAAGCAACCCTTTCGGGGTGGATTGTCGACGCCATTAGGTTGGCGTATGATAGTGCGAATGTGGCTAGACCTGTGGGTTTCACAGCTCATTCCACTAGGGGGATGTCTTCCTCTTGGGGTCTCTGGCAAGGGACCACCATTCAGGAGATTTGTTTGGCTGCGAACTGGACTTCGCCGTCCACCTTTGCAGCTCATTACCAGTTGGACGTGGCTCCGCGCTTCTTCCTCCTCGTCTGGAGCGCTTGGACTGCCCTTGTGCTTTCTGGCGCGCTCCTCTTCCTTTTCTTTCCTACTCACTGCCCCCGACTGATTCCGGTGGTCTCAGGGGGGGACCTTGTGGGCGAAGGTGTGTCTGGAAGACGTCTCCTTTGCCGTTCATGTGTATGGTGAGTAGACGTTGGCCGACGTCGCTTACGGGAGTTGACGTACCCAAAGGAGGGAGTACCGAACTGGAAGACCGAAAATAAACACAAGTGTTTCGAACGAAACACCTGTTTATTTAGGTCTGGAAGGAGGTACTCCCTCCGAGTCTCTGCCCTCTGTTCGATTTTTCGGAGCAGATGCTTTCAAGAGACAGTATTGTGGGATGCCACAGGTTTTATGGGGGACTGACCCAGTACCGTAAAACTTGAGTGACAAGCCCTCCGGCCAATCAGGGATCGCCCTGCGGGAGTTAACGTCAGTACGTTCTGTTGTGAGGCTGACGCAATAGCGCCACCCAAAGGAGGGAGTACCTCCTTCCAGACCTAAATAAACAGGTGTTTCATTCGAAACACTTGTGTTTAGGCAGATATCTGGTGTTGTGTTTATAGACAGTTGTTGCGTTCCCTCTTTAATGAGCACTTGCCCGGTCGGGCAACCTGAAAGTAAACTTCACCTGCCCAAGAGTTTTATTTACCTGCCAGGGGCAGGTGGGCAAGCCTTAGTGTCAATGCCTGCTTTATATATTCTGAATTCTACATTCTTTATATATTCTGAATGAATATATAAAGAATGGAGGGCCAAATTATCATGTGAAGCTTGACCAATCCTCAAAGTATCCATTCATCAGACCGGGAGGGACATTACACACATATTCTGGACGTACAGGACAGATAAAACCTGTTCATTCTGAACTGTAATGACCATATATGGACATTTTGCTTTTTGAAAAAGCCTATTCATTCTGGACTGATATTTTGCACGTACGGGACAGGAAAAACCTGTTCATTCTGGCCTGGAGTGACCATATATGGACATGAGGTGACATACATTGTGTTTTTGAAAAACCCTGTTCATTCTGGACTGAGATCACCATATATGATGATTAAACGGACATTCTGTTTTTGAAAAAGCCTGTTCATTCTGGACTGAAATGACCATATATGGGCGTGATACACACAAAGGTGTGGTGAAACTGGAGCCCTCGTATCTTCCTGTCGTGAAGAGAGTGCTTCCATTCATCAGGGAGGTTCAGTGTTGGACGGGGGAGGCGGAGGAGAGACTCAGATTTGATTTTGAAATGACAGACTGGGAATCATTTTTCAGTGAACATGGGGATGATGTAGATAGCCTTTGTCAGGTTATCACTGACTATATCTGCTTCTGCGAGAAGGTGTGTGTTCCTACTAAGAAGGTTCGCTGCTTCTCTAACAACAAGCCGTGGATGACAAAAGAAATCATTCACCTCCTTAAGAGAAAAAGGGATCTGTTCCATGCAGGTGACTCGGAGGGCGTGAGGGTGGTGGTGGAGGAGCTTAAAACAGTCAAGGCTCAGGCAAAAGGGAGCTACAAAGCTAAGCTGGAGAACTCTCTGAGGGAGAACAATACGAGACAAGTGTGGGGTGGTTTTAGGAAGATCACGGGGTACGGCTCTGCCAACGGAGGAGCTGGCAAACGAGATGAACCGTTTTTTCGGTTTGACGGTGCTCCTGTTAATGTTCAACAAGCAGCGGCTGGGTCAAACGGTGACCTCGGTTGCCGCCCTCTTTCTTCCCCTGCACCATCTCCCCCCCCCCACCCACCCTGTTTCTCACCACCGAGCAAGTGAGGCGCCAACTCGGAAAAGTCAACACCAGGAAAGCAGCGGGACCTGATAACATAAGGTGCTTAAGGCTTGCGCGGAGCAGCTTGCTGTCCCCTTCACGCATCTCTTCAACCTCTCCCTGAGGACGGGGAAGGTACCACAGCTGTGGAAGTCCTCCTGCATTGTCCCAGTGCCTAAGAAGACCCGTCCCTCGGTCCTCAATGATTACAGACCAGTCGCCCTGACATCACAGGTCATGAAGGTCTTTGAACGGCTGGTTCTGAACCTACTGAGACCGGCGGTCAGTGATCACCTGGACCCCCTTCAGTTTGCCTACCAGGCTGATATTGGGGTTGATGACGCCATCACCTACATGCTCCATAAGTCTCTCACCCATCTGGAAGATCTGGGCAGCACAGTCAGAATGATGTTTTTTGACTTCTCCAGTGCTTTCAACACTATCCAACCGTCTCTGCTTGCGGAGAAGCTTACGCTGATGGGGGTGGACAAGGGCTTTGTGGCATGGATCACAGACTACCTTTCAGAAAGACCACAGTCTGTGAGACTGCAGGGCTGTCGGTCCGATGTACTGGTGAGCAACACGGGGGCCCCTCAAGGAACTGTGCTCTCACCCTTCCCGTTCACTCTCTATACATCGGACTTCCGCTTCAACTCCAAGACCTGTCATCTGCAGAAGTTCTCAGATGATACCGTAGTGATCAGCAAGATCTCGGGTGACAACACGGCTGAGCACGATGGTGTGGTTAGGGACTTTGTGCAGTGGAGCGAGGACAACCATCTCAAGCTCAAGGCAAGCAAGACTAAGGAGATGGTGGTGGACTTCCGCACCTCCAAGAGAGTCCCCCCGGTGCCAAGCACCATTAACGGTGAGGTGGTTGAGCTCGTGGATAACTACAAATTCCTCGGAGTACACCTGAATAGTTCACTGGACTGGTCGGACAACGCGCAGGCGATTCACAGCAAGGGGAAAAGCAGGCTGTTCCTCCTGAGAAGACTGAGATCGTTTGGGGTGTGCAATAGGATGCTACAGATGTTCTATCAGTCTGTCATGGCAAGTGTCCTCTTTTTTGGCATAACATGCTGGGGTGGCAACAACAGAGCAGGTGACACGTTTAACCTAAACAGACTGGTGAAGAAAGCAGGCTCTGTCGTTGGGTCCTCTCTGCAGGGGGTGGAGGAAGTAACCAGGGTGCGCACTGCGAAGAAGCTAGATTCCATCTTGGAGAACTCCTCCCACCCCCTCCATCTAGAGATCACCAGTTACTGGAGTAAGAGAGGAAACGACCGCTTTACCTACCCAGTACGGAGATGTGAGAGATTAGGAAAATCTTTTGTACCGGCTGCCCTTAAGCTGTACAACGAGACACATAACGGACGCTTGAAAAGGTCTCCCTTCCTAACTTAGACTTACGGAACCATTGCTGTATTGACTTTGACCTCTAAGGAACAATTGCTGTATTGACTTTGACCTCTAAGGACCTTCCAGGAAGAGTGCTCATGTGCGCCTTGCGGTGACACGCTTCCTAGTTTCTTCTTTTTTCGCACTGACTTTTGACACTGCACTATTAGGTTGTTAGTGTTGGTAGTTTCTGAGTATTTTTGCTTTGTTTAACAATGACAGTGAGATACTTGTTTGCACTAACTAGCATTGACTGCTATGGTCTCTTTTGCAAGACACTTTATGTATATATACTTATATATTATTCGCCCCCTCTATTGATGCACCTTCTCCTTATTGGTACTGTACTGCTCTTGTCTTTGTTTTGTTTTTATCCCTCTTATCTATCTTTCTTACGTCTCTGTAACTTTGTAAATAACTGTATACTGCTGTGCTACTACTGGACAACTAAATTTCCCCCTTGGGATAATAAAGGTATCTATCTATCTATCTACAAAGCCATTCATTGGAAGCGGTTTTCACCGCTTCAAAAATAGTATAAACAGACAAAGCCAGATGTAGCAGCGGTAGCACCTCTCAAAAAAACTAGACCAGGTCAACCTGGTTGTGCCAGACCCCCTGTCTGTCATCATCATTTATGACATCATGCCTTTTGTAGGCATGTCATCATCATAATTATATACCCTTTATATAGAAAACCCGGACAGACCGACATTTGCTTATGTAGGCCTACCCATTTCATGGGTCTGGCAACTAGACTGCACTCTGTCGAGGTGCCAACTTGTGTCTGGTGCACTCGTAGCCAAATATGGCCTATGTGTGGGCCAGCAGAGTTCACAAGTAGGTTGATGAGTGCTGTGTGCTAATTGGTGACAACGCTGCTCCCTCATTAGCTATATACATGCAGGTTGAGTTAAAAAGCCCTGGCCTGTTCCCTTATTGGCTAATTGTTGCCAACGCTGCTCCCTCACATGCAGGCTAATTCAGTCATTTGCAAATCCCGCCCCATTCTGCCCTGTTACTATGGTGGTACATTTGACCCTGGGCAGATTGTTTTTATAGTGGCAGTGAATGGGGGGAGAGGGTATTTTCATTGCCTCATTATTGCAATTTAAAGTACCAAAGGAAAAACATCTAGGTGATATTAATAAAAAGGGAAGACAAAGGTACAGTAGTTACATTGCAAAACAGGGGATTTCCCCGAAAATATATGTTTTAATTTGTTTAATCCCAGTGGGACAGAATCACCATTGCAGATTCTTTTATAGTGGAAGTGGATGGGATTTTTTTTATAGCCTCATTACAGCTATATAAAGTACCAAAAAAAACACATCTACGTGATGTTAATAAAAAGGGAAGAAAAAGGTAATTACATAGCAAAACAGTAGTTTTCCCCCGAAAATATATGTTTTAATTAGTTTAATCCTCTGGATCAGAGAGAGAATAGAAATAGAAAGAGAAAGCGCAGTGCATCTTGGGTAGGAAGATGACAGCCAGATTATAGTTCTCCTCACATAATAGGCTGGCTTTTCGTAATTCTGCCCATTTAAAATATATGTACCCAATCGTAACTCTTAGTTACATTGATAAGGTCCATGTGAACTAGTTTGTTGAAGCTTATTCATCATGATGAGCGAGATCGCTATCACCTCGCGCGGCCGTACTGCGCGAACGCCGTGCTCCGCAGAGCGGACCGCTGTTGAAAGCCTGAAGCAACATTCTCCACTGCACAAACTCCACCCCCGATAGCAAAAAGTGAATGGTTTTTTCTGGTTGGCCAGTCAGGGAGTCTCAGGGACCAATCAGAAGTCTGACAAAAAGTGGATTGGTGCCACATAGAGCCTTAATCGCATTGTCTGACACTCAGAACAAAGATATGAGACAGTGACAGAACAACTGAGACAGTGACAGAGACGGTCGCATAGCACTATAGCTCCTACAAGCTCAAGGCCACTTGTGGTGAAAACTCACTGCAGGGCCAAATCGAACAACTAAAGGACAAAATGACGAAAAAGGATATCGAAGAAATAAAGACCTCACTCAGCCTTCAGGCTGAGGGAATGACCAAAATAACGGATTTGATGACCCAGCATCAGTCTGACCTGATGAAGGAGGTCTTGGCTTTGAAGGCGACGGTCAAGGAAAGAGATCAAAAGATTGAAGAATTGGAGAAAAGATTGGATGAAATGGAACAATATTCAAGGTTGGATGACATAATTATTTCGGGGCTGAAAGTTAAACCATTCTCCTATACCAGGGCTGCTGCCAATAGCCCCAGCACCCCGCCAGAAGAACAAGCAACCATTGAAAGGCAAGTCATTGATTTCTCTAAATCTAAGGAGATTGTGTTGGACCAGGATCATATCGCTGCTTGCTACACACTCCCAAGCAAGGATCGTAAAGCAAACCCTGTTACACTCTTGAGATTCGCAAACAGAAAACACAAGAATCAACTCCTGAGACAAGGAATGAAGCTTAAAGGTTCGGATGTTTATGTCAACGAACATCTAACAAAAAAGAATGCTGAAATTGCCAGGGAGGCACGCATCCTTAAGAAACAGGAAAAAATTCAAGGTATTTGGAGCAGAAATTGCAAAGTGATGATAAAACCAAATGGAGATACAGCCAAGGTAACAGTGGTACGTGATTTGAAGGAACTGGATGATTACAAATGAAAGGTGCTGAAATGGACACAAACACTGCTGTATTTATTTCTGCCATTGCTGCATAGTTTCTGTGCATGAGACTGTAAAACTCGAGGACTCTTGCAGCTTTGACTACCCTGGCAAAACGTCAAGATAGCTGCTTCTGTACGAGACACTGAAACTCTGACATTTTTATTAGTGAAGCAGAATTACCAAGACAAGAAAGAACGGGACAAATACAAATGAATTGTGCTTAATTCTTCCTGCCATGTGTGCCCAAGACAGCTGCTTCTGTATAACAGACAGTAAATCCCTTGTCTCAAGGACATGCCGCTTGATAACCCTGTAGCCAAAACACTGCGCCAACTCTACTACAGAAAAATGTCAAACTGACTCAGATAAAGAATGCAAAACACGGGCTTTGCCCAGCCAAAGTGGATGTGCACGTACTGTAACCATATTTGAACTGAAGCGTAACAAAAGGGAGGCCACAACTGAATTAACCTGGAAAATATCATGGACAATGCGTAATCATGGACACAAACCTAGAAAAAAAAACTACATTCACTCTATCATGTTTCTTTACCTCCATTTATTATTACACTTATTATTATTATTATGATTACTATTATTACCCATATTATTAGTCTGTATTAGTCATTTTTTTGAGAAAAAAAGTAGATTATTCATCTATTCATTTATTTCATTATCACCAGAAGGTAAAATCGTATACTCTTATAACATATTCTGATTCCTGAATTGCTAGTGTTGATGTATATGGAAATTCTTCCAACATGTTTTTTCCCTTTTCTTAATTTTCCATTTATTTTTTAATTTTTAATTTTCCATTCTCTCATATCTGCTATGAGGCCGATGTATCCTTGAATTTCAAACATTCCTATAACTAATCACTGTATTTTACTCCTTGAATAAGTAGGATAGGCTTCTACAAGCTTTCAGCTTCAGCCTATTCCTTTTGACCACATGTAACAATGACTAAGTGGATGTATGACTTGTAAAAATGTGAGTGATCAAATAAACTAAACTAAAAAAACTAAACTAAAATATAGACTATTTTGCTTGCCTTGTACAGGGCTACTGAAGAAATCTTTCAAAATTGGCAGCCATTTTGTTTGCAAATTAGAAGGTTCAAAACTTTTTTCCCCTTTTTTTTGCTTGGAAACCACAGATATAAAAAGCTAGATACCTCCCCCGCCGCTGCAGTTCATTGGCGCGCCTGGTCAAGGAGTCCTGGCAGAAATGGCGGAGTGTGGAAGACAGACTGTCACTCCAAAAAACTGCTGGCCAATCACAGCGCGTTTCTTCCCGGGACTTTTCCCATTCAATTCAAAGGAGCTTTATTGGCACGTTTACAAGGCCAAAGCAAGTGTCAATACCAGACATGGAGTTGGATCCAGGATTTGGTCACATTCCCGTCTACATTCATTTTAGACAGATTAATGAATCATGTTACTTACCTGTGGAAAGTGATTCCCAGCGTTCTATTTTCCAATGTGCATCTGTTTGTACAACCCGGAGCTGTACATGAAACGACCATGTTTCTCTCTGGGAACTTATTTCACAAATCTCTGAGTGTTTGGTGACAGCTCCAGTTTTGTTTTCATCCAGTTCCTGATGTTGCGCGGCTCAGCGTTGCGTATGAGAAAACCCGCCCCATCTGCCTCTGATTGGCCAACCGAATTTCCGCTTCTGTGACGCACAGGGAAGAATTCCGTAATTCTTTTTATTTTTTTTGCCAGGAGTCTTGGACCAGCACCCCCCAGCCGGAAGAGGCGTCTACCTTTCTATGTCTGTGTTGGAAACCATGTTTTTCTGATTCTGCACCCTTGATTTATGTAAAATGGCCTGGTTCCCCACTTTTACCTCAAAATGCCTCTAACCTCCTTATAGAAGGCCTGACTATAAAGGAAATGCATTTATTTAACTTAGTCTGACCAGAAGCAGGGATAAAACACCGACCATACAAATGAATGACCAGAGGAAAGATATATAAAGCAGATGTATGGATGATCAAAATAAAGACATTAACCAGTAAGACTCCCTAATCGGGAGATAAGCGCCGCCAGGTCGCATATGTTGTCTGCAAAAAGCAACCTCATGGTGGCGCTAGAAGAGGGGAATGTGAGAAATCAGGGGCAGAGGTTGTGGTTTGCCAGCCAAGGAGTGTGTGCGCAAAGTTTGGCATGGATAGGGGCAACGGTGACGGAGATAAGAGTCTGCAAAAAGCAAACTCATGGTGGCGCTAGAAGAGAGGAATGTGAGAAATCAGGGATGGAGGGTGTGGTTTGCCAGCCAAGGAGTGTGTGTGCAAAGTTTGGCATGGATAGGGGCAACGGTGCCGGAGATAAGAGTAGGGCTAAGGACAGCCAGTGGAGCTCTTCGTAGTAACTTGCATATAGTAAGGAGGGCCTGATAATATTTACATCAAATATCTAAATATTGAATCAAGCAAATTAAAATCTGTTCAGGGTGTTCACAAAAGCCTGATTAGACGTTAAAATGACCAAAAGTTGTTTTGAAAGTGAAATACCCCGTTAATAGGGGATAACTTATGAAAAAAAGTTTACAGAACAAATAGACTTGTGGTCTGTCTTTCCTCAGCTTGGCTGTTAATCACTTAAACATTCTATACTTGGGCAACTTAACCGAGTTGGCTCTGTACTTGGTCCGCTATTTTTTTCACCCTTCTACAACAAATCTCTTCGGTAAAACTAGACGATCTACAAGCTCAGAATGCTTGTAGATCTGCTATTTTTTCCCTCAGAATAGGGATGCTAGGGTTCAAGTGGTTAATGCTGAAATGAATGCTGGGATGTCATGTTTCCGCATCTCAAGTGGATCAATCTATCTGAGCATACTCATAGGCAGAATGTCCTATTTAAATTTTACAAATGTATAAAAATCTTTTGAAAATAGTAGATCTACAAGCTCACAACGCAATATGTATATAGGGCTGAAATGGTTAACGTATGTTTTGTGATAATAATCAAAATCTACAAAGTAACTACTGGTAAGTAACAAATAATTGTGGTGAAGTAAAAAGTAAAATATTTGGATCCGTCACGTGGTGAAGTAGAAGTAAAGGTATTGGAAATTGGACATACTGTACTCAAGTAGGGTACAAATACCTAAGTTTTGTGCTTTAAAGTACTTACTCACAAAGAAACCTGCATACTTTAAAGGGGCATGAAACCCCTGATTGATTTTTGCAATGCAGCTAATAAAATTAATGATGGGTGTATTGGATTTAGGTGTGCCAATGTGCAAGCTTTGACAATACTGTCGAGTACTGTCTATGCATGCACGATGTTGCACGACCCACGGCTCTGGGCACACCTAAATCTAACACAGCCCACCGTCAATAATTGTATTAGCTGCAGTTGTGTTGCTTGCATCACAGTGTACTATAAGGTCAGTGTACTATAAGGTCAACCTGCCGTGTTGTTATCGTTCTGTAGTTTTTAACCACGTTCACCTTGGCATACCTATTTTGGCATTTTGAAAAAAATATATACGTTTCCCCCACATTCTTCAAAAATAGCGACATGTAGATCTTCTATTTTTCAAGATGGTGCCCCATCCGTCGCGTTCAATGGACAGGTGGCGCCATCTTGTGAGGTTCGCCATTATTATAACGATACAGAGTGACGTCACATTCTCTTTCGTGTTTTGTCATACGACTATGTACATCATGGGTGTCCAAAGTGCGGCCCGGGGTCCAAATGCAGCCCAAGGACAAATTGTATACAGCCCACGGCTTCATTCCTGAATTGTATTTTAAATGGCCCGTCAGCACCGTCAAGAATACAAGAATATTTAACAAGAGTATAATTTGTCAGGATTCCTTGTTCCCTGATGTCTCATTCTGAAAGGGTCAAAGAAAGGCTATTTTATTGTATTTTTTTTTACTTGCACGTCATTTGGAAATGTGAAATAACGTTTATTTGTGTTTTGTTCAGAGCACACACCTGACCATTGATATTAAATATTGATGATACATTTGTTTAAATGCGATGCCTATGTATGTGACTTTGTTATGGTCCGACCGAAAGTAGCCTACAGTATGTCAGGAGATGTAGTCGGCCCTTGGGTGTTTTAATACTTTCTAAAGTGGCCCCTTTGATAAAAGTGTGGACACCCCTGATGTGCAGTATAGGTGCTTAAAATCATCTAGGATTTCATGATGCCAAACGAAATCCTCCACCTCTGTTCCAGCAATACGCTTGGAAGAGAGACACTTACTGTAAGTTTGTTTGTTACAGTTTCACTTCTCATAGGGCTAATGCCTGCTCTTTGTCTCCACGGGACAGCACTCATTAGGCATAAGCAAGATGCATAATCACTGCTGACTGGTATTGACTGGCCTGTCACACCGCCTGTCCCTGTGACTGGCAACGCGGAGAAAAACAACACCGCCACACAGAGAAAAACTCGAGCGTACTTCTCTATGCTCACCGGCTGTTCTTCGAAACATCTACTTTGAAGAACAGTTTTGTACATTCTCACGTTTAAAAATGGATACATAAATATCGATAATTTGAAGTGTTTGAGTAAATTATACAAATGCATTACTCCCAGTAATATCGTTTTGGTATAATAGACCTGTCGGGAACCGTGCAAGTCGGGAACGATGCATGTTAGGAATGCATGCTTCGCCTAGTTATGAAATACCTGTTGTCAGAGTACCCGCTCTTCCCGTTCTCGGAGTACCCAGATGAGCACTGTCGCCATTGCTGCGGTGTAAACAGCAGCCAGTGGTGGAGCAGAACTAAAATTATTGAAAATGGGAGTAAAGTACTCAAGTAAAGTACAAATAGCCTACTCAAGTACTTAACTAAATGTAGGCTAGTTACTTTACACTACTGTTTACACCGCAGCAATGGCGACGGTGCCCTCTACAGGGGAGTGCTCAGGAAAACGTTCTATAGACCCACACTAGATATAGATACTGTAGATACTGTAATACCGTACATATATACGAATTGTACATACATTAACACTCAATCGACTGCAATGAAAATAAACTCTTTAACTTGTGGATCGACTATTTTCACTAGTCTGGGTCCTGGGAATTTCTCTCTTGGGTCAAAGGGCTAAAAGGTTTGGGATCCTCTGATTTATGACATAAGTACGACATATGACTCCACTAACCATTTGAACCCATAGCATCCAAATTCTGGGGCGAACATTTGCAGAGGATATGTTCGGCTTATTTGGTGGAGGGGAAAAATGAGGGGGCCTTGTATAGGCCCATGGGGGACTCGGATCAATTAAGTATATATACGTTTATGGTTGTAGTTTTTTGTCTGCTTTAGCTCCGTGTCCTGGATAGGTGTTTAACTTATTTGTTATGCCTTTTTACTGACTTCAAATTCCATAATAGTTTCCTTAATGTTTTATGTAAAGCAAATTTAATTGCCTTGTTTTTGCAATGTGCTATACATATGAACGTGCCTTCCCCAAGAGTGTGTGGAGATTCTAAGTTAAGAGTGCATAATCAATTTGAAGCTGATCAGTCCAGCGGTTTGCGAGATTAGCTCTGGATGTACGCATGCACGCACACGTACGCACAAATACATACACGCATGCAGGAACGCACGCACAGACCCTTACGCAGATTCTTATAGATGGCTAGCCTCCTACAGAGCTACAAACCTTGAGGCAGGACAGCTGCTTTGAAAGTCTTGTCACCTGATTGGTCAGAATTAATTATTGACAGGTGTGCGGGGGAATGCTGCGTGTGTGTGTGCGCGCGCACGCGAGTGTGTGCATGTATAGACTGCAGAAGGAGAAGAGGCTGGATGGGGATTGGGAAAAGGTAAAAAGCAGAGGTTGTGTAGTCTATGGTGGGGGGAGGATGTATGTATGTACTCCATTCAAATTCAGTGCACAAAGTATGCAGCGTCACCCGGCAGACAGCAGCAGCGTAGCTTCCATCACGCACCTCATTTACCAACACCAAGCGTCTCGCTCGGCTTCACTCCGTTCATCTCTTTCTCGCTCTCTTTCTCTCCGTCCTCTATCCTGCCTAGGGATGGGACGATAAGCGATATTATCGTTTATCGTGAAAAAATAACAAAAACACTCTCGATAATCGTATCATGGAGATTTCATTTATCGTGAAATCGTCCTCCGTCATGCACTGGGATCAATTCATCTTTTATTTGCCGAGCTGCATATTATCCGGTACCATTTAAACCCTCTATTGGTAAAATGTATTTATAATATAGAGTCCTTTTGCCAAAAAATAGCCGATCTACAAGCTCACAACGCATCGCTTGTGAGCATGTAGATCTGCTATTTTTTGGCAAATGTTCCGCCCCCAGGATAATGGATGTTGGGCATATTTTGATTATCGCGATTCTAAAGTAAATCGCGATTTCTTTGGTCACAATAATTGTGATATGAAATTTTGATATCGTCCCATCCCTAATCCTGCCTCTTGTTTTTTAAGCAGTTTTTTTTTTACTGTAGACTGCTGTGTTCCACCTCGTGCCTTTCCCCTTTTCCCTCTCTCTCTTTCTCTCTCTCTCATGCCAATCTCAGAGGAAGGAAGACAGAATAATCTCTCTCTCTCTCTCTCTCTCTCTCTCTCTCTCTTTCTCTTTTTCTCTACAGCAGCCTCTGTGTCGAACTTACCCCATAAAACTGACCCCTCCCCCCTCGTTTTTCTTTTCTTTTTTACATTGTAGTATCCCGGTTTTCATTTTGCCTTCATTCAGCCCGTCTGTCTCATGCGTACGTGCATGCAAACACACCGTGTCTATGCTCCGCAATTTGCCGCATGGCATGCTGTACACTCTCCCAAATCCTCACTCCTGTATCGGTCAGAAAAATACAGGACGACTAGTGAAAACAACCGATCTACAAGTGCGAGGCGTTGTGTGCTTGTAGATCTGCTGTTTTCACTACTTTAGTGCAACGACCTTGTCTGATGAAGCAGGGCTTTACTTAGCGAAAAAACATACAAAATTGAAACTTGGATATACAAGGTTTCTGCCCGACAGTGACGATATACTTCATTGTGCAACAAATAGAGTAAATCTACAAGTTCACAACAAGCTTGTAGATCGTCTGTTTTCACTATTAAAAGTAATCTCATCAATTTACACGGCATTTTCAGATCAGGAACTAACATAGTTTACTTTAAGTTCCTAGTTATCGGTATCACAATGAAAACTATATATTTTTGTTATATTTATTTTATGTTCATGTTACATAATTTTGCCATTTATATGAGGGCCCACTTGTAATATCCTCACAGCCCACCAGTGGGCCCCGGCAGGTATATGTATGATGTGAGCAGTGACGCAAAGTAACTACACATTACATTTATTTAAACATTTATTTAGGCCCAAGTACTGTACTTAAGTATAATTTTGAGGATTTTCAATTTCCAATACTTTTACTTCTACTCCAATACATCTCTGATCCAATTATGGTACTTTTACTCCACTACATTTATTTGAAAACTTGTTACTTGTTACTTTGCAGATATAAATTATAATATTATAAAACATAAATGAATTCACTTTAGCCCTATTTAAAGCTATACTGTGTAAGATGCTCAACTAGTGGTCAGTAGCCCTATAGCAAACCGCGGTCGCGTTCGCGTCTTTCGCCCGTTTTTCGTACCTTCACACCCCGCGTCTGCCTCCACAACGCCGAGAGCTATCTTTAGAGGGGTCCCTGGTTCCTGTGCGTTCAGGCATTCCGGAGAAACGGACTACTTCACCCTGCCTGGTAGGCGAGATTACCTTTTGAGTAAAGAGACACACGGGCGACTACAAATATGGCGACCCCACTTCAAGATGCGCTGTGATTGGCCGGTAGTGTACCATGTGTGCATGATCGGCGATGTGATTGGGCAACGTATACACAACGTATACAGATGATGCAGATTACGTCATTTTGGCGCGAAATCCGGTCCACGGCCAGGATCATAGAAAACATATAAAGAGAAGGCTTCAGAAGCTGAAAATAACGGAGTGGGTGTTCTAAAACTTTAGCGATTTAACAGTTAGGACAATTTTAAGATTTGTTTTATAAAAAAAGTTACATGGTACAACTTTAAGGCTAAAATAGATAATCTACAAGCTCACAACGGGTCGCACCGCGACGCTTTGTGGATTAATTTGTAGCTTGTTAATCTGCTATTTTCAAACATGTTGTACTTTTACTTTTGGTACTTTAAGTACGTTTTGATACAAACACTTTCATACTTTTACTCAAGTACATTTTGAATCCTGGACTTTTACTTGCAAAGGAGTATTTCTACATTGCAGTACAAATACTGTACTTTTACTTAAGTAGTAAATGTGGGTGGAATCATGTCACTTCATCTTTAAAAAAAAATCATGCCTGTTGCTAAGGTATGGCAACATGACTGGTGTCTTGCACGCGTGCGAAGGCGCGTGTGCAAGACACCAGTCATGTTGCCATACCTTAGCTTTTGCTGAACTGACGACACTGCCCCAGAGCGAGGGACAGCTGTGCCGGTATGAAAGGTGACCCCTCTCTGGCCCATGATCAATGCTTCAGTCTATTAGGCTAAGTTGCTTTAACGGGCTGGCTTTGATCAGTAATCCTGGGTGTCGTGGCCGCACACGCAAAGATCATTGCATTTTAGTGATCTCCTGACATAGCTGCCCAGGACAATGTGTGGCTGACTGTGTGTTACTATCCCACACAAACAAACAAACAAATAAACAAACCACATACTGTAAACCGACAGCGTGCCATTTTTATATTCTTCCACAATATCCATCCATTTAGATTAGAATAGCAACATGCTAAGAAATATACAACATAAAGGACTAGGTTTCAACCACTCAAAAAAACCTTTTGGTCATTTTATTGTCTAATCAGGCTTTTATGAACACCCTGAACAGTTTTTAATTTGCTTGATTCAATATTTAGATATTTGATGTAAATGTTACCAGGCCCCACTCCTCCAGGGCTTCTCCCCATACACACCCATAAACTTCAAACTCCATTTTAACCCTGATAGATTCATTAAAAACACCCATTATCATTTATTTGTATTAATTCTTTGGGAAAATGAAACAAATGGAATACAATAAAAAAGGGGTGGATAGTATGAGTCATCAGAAAAAAATAATGGGTGTTTTTAATGAATCTATCAGGGTTAAAATGGAGTTTGAAGTTACAATGGGTGTGTATGTGTGTAAATATCTAAATATTAAATCAAGCAAATTAAAAACTGTTCAGGGTGTTCATAAAAGCCTGATTACGATAAAATTAACAAAATTAACAAAAGTTTTTTTTGAAAGTGAAATATCCCTTTAACCACAAACTCTGTATATCACAGTTTCCCAAACAGTGGGTCGGGACCCATTTGTGGGTCACTGTCTCAGACCAATTTCTATGGGTCATGAAACCACACGTTTCCTATATGTTTTCATGTATCGTTTAGCATTTTGTTCCTTTGTGCTATACACAGTACGGTAAAGCTGTCTTGTATATTTTCTGCATCGCAATGACCTGCCAACAAATTAAACTGTAAAGCGAAAATGTGAATCCTGTGCATTCTCTTGCAATCAATCGTCTACATTGAGCAATGTGTAACTTCATACTGTTGAAATTGATATATGTAAGTATATATATATATACTGTATATATGATATATCCATATGTAAGCCATATGCATAAAATGTGAACGAAAACCTTACAGTTTGACAATATGACTAAGCATTTTGACTGTCTTGTTAATAAACAATGACACTGGGACTTTGTGTGCCATTCTGATGGCACTGACATTTTGTCATTGACATAAATATTTACTTTTGAGAGATTTAAGAAGAACTAAAGATTTAGAAGTTACAACCAGCCATTGTGTGTTGCTGTTTGTACAAATTAGATAGATAGAATAGACCAGGGTTTGGTGCCTTGACACAAGTCCAGAGTTGCCTCAATAATTTGGGGGGTCCCCAGATAATTAACTTGATGTGCAATATTGCAATATTAATATTAAATATCTCTAAACAGTAAACAAACCAACATACAGTTTAAGTGTATAGAGGGTATCTGCACATTTCTAAAGTGACAATTTAACAATGTTTTAATACCTCTAAAATGGCAAATTAAACATTGGACAAATTGTCAAATATCAGAGGTAGAAATTGTGAAAATAGCAGATCTACATGCTCACAACGCCTCGAGCATGTAGATCGTCTATTTTCACAATAGAACCGTGTTATACAGAATGTATTGCCTCAACCCTTAGTGCTTGTCAGGGTGGGGGGTCCCCAGTTAAAATATGATTATTGGGGGGGTCTCAGCCTGAAAAGGTTGAGAACCACTGACCTAAGCGACAAGAACAACGGTAAACCAGAGGGCATATTCCATGATCGTATCCCGCCTCTGTCCCTTCATGTGGCATGGATGCCATCACAGCTCTGTCAGGTTTCCCCCCCTTGTGACAGGTGCCTCTTTTAGAGGGGACAGATTATGGGTGAGGACAGGAGGGTGCCGACTGCGTGCACTTAGAAACGAGAGCCCAACGAGCTGTGACACCTCGGAGGCCTCCTGCCAAGCAGACGCTTGAGTTTATCCAGCAACGTCACCGTCCATCCCCACAGGGAGGAGAGGAGTGGGACCAGGGTTAGACTTCGTTGTTGTCGGGTGGAAACCATGTACTGTATGTCCAAAACATACATACATACATTTCATTTCGTGTGTCATTTTGAAAACAGTTTAAACTAGTGAAAATAGCCGATCTACAAGCACACAACGCATCACAACGCCTCGCGGTGCGATGCGTTGTGTGCCTGTAGATCTGCAATTTTCACTAGTTTTTTGCAACAGTCTTGTATGATGAAGCGGGGCTTTACTTTACTGAAAAATCTTACAAATTTGAAACTTGGAGATACAAGGTTTCTGCACGACAGTGGCGATTTTCTGCCAGGGTTGGGAGGGGAAATACGTGCCTCTGCTTTTGATATCATCTTATCCCTGCTTCTGGTCAGACTGAATTAAACATAGGGCTGCAACTATCGTTTAATTATTTCCTTCTTTTTTTTTTACAATTGATGTCAGACATTACATGTAGTTAATTTATGTTAATATGTCCCTCCCACCCTGTCACATGACATGAGGATATCATAAATAAACAGATAAATACTTAGAAAAAGAGAAAAGAGAGGAGACAAACAGGAGGAAAAGTAGATATAAATATGCTGCAGCTATGGTCATGAACCAAGAGTACTTCCGAGGTAAAACATGGATAAAAGTAAAAAGAAAAAACAGACCACAACTATCACAAATTTTTCTCAGTGGGAGGGGTCTCAAATGGGCCCCGCAGCCCCTCCCCCTAGCTATCGGCCGAAGCCAAAACAAGGAAGGGGCTGAAGCACAGTGTGCCGATACCAGCGATCCGCCCGGCCAGGCGAGCCAGTACAGACCAACAAATCCATCCCACCCAATGGCCAGGGGTGTCGCAACAAATTCTGGGCCCTGGGTACAAGGATTCACTTCAATTATTTTGTGCTTTAACGTCACAAGCTTGTAGATCTGCTATTTTTGAAGAAAATTGAAAATTTGTGCAAGTCTTTTTCTGAAAAACCTTACCATGACCCATTATTGACCATGAGCCCCCCCCCCCTCCACATCACACTGTCTGTTTGATAATATCACAACAAGAAATATGTTAAAGGCATTAAATGTTTTAAGAGGTTAATGCACAGTTACTAGCTAGAGGATCCATGCTTGCACATATGCACCTACACACACACACACACACACACACACACACACACACACACACACACACACACACACACACACACACACACACACACACACACACACACACACACACACACACACACACACACACACACATCCATATCAAGTATATTTTTATGTAGCGCTGTACAAGTAGGCCTACAGTGCGACTAAATGGGTTTAGTACATTCTTGTGCTTGTGGGACACTGATCCAGTCAGCAGTGGAAGGCGGGCCGTAATCTTAACATCTAAATGGTTCTTAAAGTCTTTAATCAGGTAACGGGCGAGACAACGACTGTCCCCGTTACGCGACTCAACAGCAGTCGCTATCGCCATCATCAGGCACGGGCCTGAGGCGAATTACAATCGACCACTGGCTCTTTCCATCAAGTTAAGAAAGCCTTTAACTTTGTACTTCTTTGTGGCTTCTTGCATCACAAGCAAGGTTATTATAGCTTGTTCGTTTTAAACAGTTTGTTGGGTTTAGATTTTGTGCAAAGGTTTAGTTTTTATTCGTTTTAGTTAATATGGGGAAGTTAAAGGCGAGATTCAAAAAGCTCAGAAAAAATGGCAAAAGTAGCAGATCAACAAACTCACAACGCATTGTATCCCGTGTTTTGAGTTTTTACATCCAAATATTGGACACAGACAAAAACTAAAACTAAGAACATTTCATCTATGATTTGTGTTTTTTTTGGTTAGTTTTGCAAACATACAATACATTTTCGGTTAGTTATAATTTTTTGGATAGCCTTGTTTCTATTTTTATTTCAGTTGAATAAAATGTAATTTCAATTATAGTTTTAGTTATTTAGCTTGTTTTAGTTAACACCTGATCACATTTCACAACGCGTTGCATTCATGACGTGTTGTGAGCTTGTAGATAGGCTTTTTTCGGCATGCAACACCGTCGTATGACGAAATACAAATCAAGCTTAACCATCTATAATTAGGAAAACGGAAATAAGTTGGCTCTGCACTTGGTCTTCTCTTGTTTCCTTCTTCACCAAACATTCATTACCCGGAATATCAGGTGCTAGGGTTCAGGTGTTTAAAGGACCTACACCATGAATTTTCACTTTTTCTATTTTAAAACCTTTTTTTGGTGTCCCACTGGCACCTTCTATCCTCACAAAGTCCTATTTCTGACAAGTGTGTCTTTCTCTGGTTTTGGGAAGACAGAGATGAGAAGCTCTCAGAACAGTGCTGTTCTGAGAATTGACGCGTGTGACGTCACACACGTTTCTGTTTAAAAAAAAAAAAAAAAAATTTTTTTTTTTCAAAAAAATTTTTTTTTCTTTGGAAAAACCCCACTAGATGCGCCACTGAGCAAACAGAGGCCGTTTTTGGTATTGCAGCTGGAGAGCCTCATTATAGTAGAGCTAGAACAAACAAAGGAATGGTCAGAGTGTTTGTTGAGGGTTAAAACCTGTCTAAGACTCAATTTTGAGCATATATTTATACAAAAAATATAGTTTTAAAAGCATGGTGTAGGCCCTTTAAGTCAACCCCTCAATTGAGGGCAAAGACGTGATAATAATCACGTCTTCACATATGAAGACTATTATTTCAATCAAAGCTCGGCAGTCTTTATTATAGTTAAGCACACAATGTGTAATGTGTTTGAAATATTCCTATGTAGATTCATATACGCATATATCTGACAAAGCTTTCGCAGAAACCAGTTTTCAATGAGTTTCAAAACTTGAAATGCAATCTGAGGCGTTGCTAGGGGACTATCCTAATGTTATCCTGGGGCCACTACAGCAAAAGGCACAATTAGCTTTTGTCTTTGGACCTGACCTGAGGAGGACCCGCGGGGCCTCAAGGTTTTTAAGAAGTGATATCACAGTCTAGTGTCAGTTATTGAGCTCGTTAAGGAGGTGAAGAGGCGAGCCAGCTTGTTAGCAACATCTGTTAGCTGCATACGAGCTCAGATTGCCAATGGTGTCGGATCAATTTAAGCAAGCAATAAAAACACTGTAGATCCAGGTTCTACCTTCAAAACGGTATAGGCTGTCCTTAGGCGTGTCATCATAATTATTAGAAAATGGCACGGTCACAATGATCTGAGCTAACTTACATTTTGCGTAATCGTTAGAATCGTTTCCACCCAGCCGTATAAAAGAGCTGGATGAAAACAGAAATGTCATATTTCGATCACTATTTCCATGTGGTTTGTCCAATCTCTTTTGATGGCCCCATCTTGTTGAGCCCCAAGTGTTCCTTACTGGAATACCCGTCAGCATAGCAGTGGTGAGGGTTCCCACACATTTTTACCAATTAATTTCCAAAACTTTTCCAGAATATTTAACCCGATTTCCAGGACTATATAACAATAATTCAGCTCAATAACAAGTGCTTACTCCTATGCACAATGCCTAAAGACAGGTAGTGTATGACAGTGGTTCTCAACCTTTTCAGGCTGTGACCCCCAAAATAATGTTGCATGTAGATCGGCTATTTTCACAATTTCTGCCTCTAATATTTGACAATTTGGCCCATGTTTAATTTGTCATTTCAGAGGTAAATTCAGAAAATCAATAACCAAAGACAATGCAAAGCTTTTTTTCCAGGACCTTCCAGGACCCTTGATACATTCCAAAACTTTTCCAGTTCAGATTTCAAAACATTTCCAGGAATTTCATGACCGTGGGAGTGGTGTAAAGTAACTTAAGTAACTTAAAGTAAATTTACTTAGGTACTGTATGTAAGTAGAATTTTGAGGTATTCGTACTTTAGGCTGCAGCCACACAAAAGTACCTATGAGAGTGGAATCCGCGTTCCGCCAATGCATTTCAATGGGAAGGGGGCGTTTATTGTCATACCTCCAGACAAGGTCCCCCTATGGGACATCAGCGCCATCTGGCGGTGCAACAGAGTAAACTCATATACTCCCGTACGAAAAATGTCATTTGTCGGAAGGGCTGTCAATCACAAAACGAGGGCACCGCCCCCGAGTGTATATAAGCCCTATGGGCTATCATGACTTTCTCTTTCCGCACCTCTGCTCCTGCAACTAGAGTGTCGTGAACTCAGCCATATATTTTAATTCTGTAAAGTTTTAGCCTAAAGCGACGGCTAGGAAGTCGGCCACTGGCCTTTATAGAATATCTCCTGTACGTCTTTATTCTTCAGTTCTTCTCTCTTCAACAGTTTCGGCGTTCTCACCTGTTTCCTCGCTGTAAGTTTCCAGCTTCTTCTCTGAGCTTGTTATTGTCCGATAGCCTCTTGTAGCTTAGCCTAGCTTCAAGCTATCGATGTTCCACGGCCCTCGGCTAGCATGCTGCTATCCTTGTTCCCCTGGAAGTGTGCTGGATGCTGGAGACTTATCGCTGGTGAGGACACCCACCCTCGGAATTTCCTTCGATGATCCCGCAGGCTGCTTCATGTGGTGAGTCTTTCGAGTGTTAGCAAGTGCCTTGCTTGCTCGTTCATTTGTTTGGTAGCCTCATGCTAGAAGGCCCTCACCAGGGCACTGATTGCTAGCGCGCCCTAGCTTGGGTGTCGCTATTGTCTTTACTTCTAGCTGGCTAGGACTTTCCACTGTTTGTCCGGTGGTTTCTCGTATTGTCCCCGCCGCCCTGGTCTCGCCGACCAGGGCTACGGGCCTCTCCTGGCAGGTTTGTGGGCACGCAGCGGTGCCCGCTGTTTGTGCTTCCTTCACTTAGCCTCCACTAGCCTTGTGGCCTGCCTGGTTTTTTCCCTCCACCGGACTTTGCTGCCTCCGGGGCTCGCGGCGCTGTACGCCACAGCGCTGCTTCTCGCCCCGGGCCGCAGCCTGCAGCCACTACGCCTATAGGGGGCTCCAGCGCGCCGCTGGTGCCCTACGGCGGACGGCTGCAACGTCACGGGACTACTTGCTGGTTCTCGCCCTCTCTCCCGCCGGTTCGGCTGGCCGCCGTCCCAGGGAGGAGAACCTGCTAGCCCGCCCGGCCGCTCCCACGCCGGGGGCGGCTAGCGGCGTGGTTTTTCCCGCCTGCAGCCACAACGCCACGTTGTTTCTGCCTCCGGGGCTCGCGGCGCTGTACGCCACAGCGCTGCTTCCCGCCCCGGGCCGCAACCTGCAGCCACTACGCCTATCGGGGGCTCCAGCGCGCCGCTGGGGCCCTACGGCTGGCGTTCTGCAACTTCACGGGACCACACGCCGGCCCTCGCCCTCTCTCCCGCCGGTTCGGCTCCGCCGTTCCAGGGAGGAGAGCCTGCTAGTCCGCCCGGCCGCTCCCACGCCGGGGGCGACTAGCGGCGGCTCCGGTTCCCGCCTGCAGCCACGACGCCTATTGGGGGCTCCAGCGCGCCGCTGGTGCCCTACGGCTGGCGTCTGCAACTTCGAGGGACCCCGCCCGGCCGCTTCCACGCCGGGGGCGGCTAGCGGCGGCTCCGGTTCCCGCCTGCAGCCACGACGCCTATTGGGGGCTCCAGCGCGCCGCTGGTGCCCTACGGCTGGCGTCTGCAACTTCGAGGGACCCCGCCTGGCCGCTCCCACGCCGGGGGCGGCGAGCGGCGACGCCGGTTCCCGCCCTCTCTCTCTGGTACGGCTGGCGCCGTTTATTCAGGGGAGAGAACCTACTGGTCCGCCTGGCTGCCCCCACGCTGGGGGTGACTAACGGCGACTTCCTCCTCCTTCCCCTTGGATTTTTCGTTCTCGGCCATGCTGGCTGAGCCCGGATCTTCCTGGCACGCTTATGTTCTGGTGGCACGCCTCCGAACAACGCTGTTAAAAGCGGGGATGAATTTGAGAGTGAGGATGAGGAGGGATGGAATTTGGTTGAAGGCTCTTCTCCCAGTATTCCTCCTACAAGTGAGTCTTGCAAGTCCTCGGTTCCACAAGGACCCTGCATCCTTCCGCCCACCTCCGCCTCTACCCCCTCTCTCCCCTCCTCCATGCAGAAGGAGGGGAATGGGTCGGCGGCGCCCCAGTACATCCCGCTCTCCCCTCCACTGTGCCAGTGGAAGGGGGCCTGGGTCTGCGGCACCCGGACTGTGGTTTTTTCCACATGGTGGGGCTCAAGGAGACCACTTACTTGCGCCCAAGCGCACTGAACACAGCTCTCCCCACAAGGCTTGTGGGAAGTGGGTGTGTTAGATGACATAGGGTTGAGGGCCTAGCCCTCCACGGGGTCTGGGTTCCGTGACGGCACACGGTCCTCCTCCCCCCGAATGCAGACGTTTGAGTTCTGTCCCACGCAGGGGAGAATGAAAATCTCTGTTGCCCAGTAGTTTTTTCCCATGTCATCAGTAAGAGTATGGTAGTCGAAACAAAACTTTTGTTTACCTACCTCTCAGTCCCTAGCACAAAGGACCCTCCTCTCTGCTTACAGCCAGTCAGTGTATAGAGACCCATGCAGGGTTCTTTATTCACTCAAAGGATTACTTATTGTCCCAGTCCTGCAGACTGGTGACAATTAAAAGGTTTTTCCCTGGTTTGCAATGGGCTCCACTGTTTTGCTATTAGTCACAATAACAAAGCTTCTCTTCTGTGCTATTCTCCTCTGTCTCCACTGAGCGGCACTGTCGTGCCGAGTTCAGTTCAGAACAGGAGTATGGAGTGTTGTGTACAGCATCTTAACACTCTTCAGGGACGCCGAGCCGGACTCCTCCCACAGAACCTGTGGGATGAGGTGGCGTAAATGACCTTGGACTGTGGGTACAGGGGTCCCTGACTACACAGGGACCTCCTTCCCCCAGGCGCTAATATTTATTTTCCTTATTCCATGCAGGGATAATGAAAATGGTTACTGCCTCCCTTGTCCCCAAAGTCTTAAAAAAAAAAAAAAAAAAAGTGTTTTGAGCAAGCGTGGCCTGCTCACTCCTACACTTGCACGGACAACCTCTTATCGCTTGCAACCACTCAGTGTAATGAAGCCCATGCAGGGCTCTCTACTCACTCACGATAACAGATTTCCCAGTCATGCAGTCATGCAGACAGGTTACAATCAGAATGGGTTGCAGACATGCTGAGGTTCCCACCCATGTTAACTGCGGTTCACAGTGGTGCGGTTTCTCCTATGTGCAATTTTCCTCTGCCTACACTAAACGGCACTGTAGTGTCGATTCTAGTGCAGGACAGGAAGTGTTTCACTATCGGTGTGTGGGATTATGAGTTGGCCTAATTTTCCCTGCAAGGAACTATTAAAGGCCTCAGATCTGGTTTAAACGTTTACACGTTCTTCCCCGTGCTGGGGTAAATGTTTTTACGTAACGAACCGTATATCGCAGAATGCTCTTTCTGTTTCTCTTTCCACCACCGTTCAACATGTTGACGTCACGTCCGTTGGCGCGGCCGTCACCGGATAAGGAGGGGAGCTTCCCGGATACGGAAGTGCTAATCCCCAACGTTCCTTCTCCCCCGTGCAACCTAACGGTTTCTCCCTCGTTTCACAGCACGTTAGCACGTTGTGTGAAACGGTTAGGTTCCGAACGGAACCCTTGTTTATTTAATACCCTTGATGGTATTCTGATAAACATTGGAGACATTGTGCAATCCGAGCAATGGGATGACGTGTCTTCGCTCCTTTCAATTGGACCAAGTGGTCAGTTACAAGGAGTGTATGAAGTTGGCAGGGCTGATGGCTTCAGCGGTGCAACTTCTTTGCCTGGGCAGGTTTCATATGAGACCGTTCTGGCGGTGGACACTGACGCTCAGGATTCCTCCCCTGCAAGGGTGCAGGGAAGTGGTGGTCAGCCAGGCCTGCATGGACGCGCTAGTCCCATGGCGGGACCAGGCGTTGTTAATGAGTGGAGTCTCCATAGGCGTGGTGGTGTCACGCAAGGTGATCACCACAGACGCCAGCCGCTCGGGCTGGGACGCCACCCACGAGGGGCGCTCAGCCAGGGGTCTGTGGACCCCGGCCACGTTGGAGTACCACATCAGTTATCTGGAGTTAATGGCGATCTACTTGGCTCTCAAGTATTTCGAACCGTTTCTCCGGGGTTGTCATGTCCTGGTCAGGACGGACGACATGGCAGCCTTGTACTTTCTCAACAAACAAGGCGGCCTCTCCTCGCGCACGCTGGATCAGCTGGCGCGCGAGATGACTCTCTGGTGCGTACCGCGCCTGAGGTCCTTCAGAGCCTCCCATGTTCCAGGCCTTCAGAACGGCGGCGCCGATCTGTTGTCCAGGGGGGAGCCTCGCTACGAGGATTGGTCTCTCCACCATGCGGTGGTGAGACAGATCTTCTCCAGGTTCGGTCAACCTCGGTTCGATCTCTTTGCTTCCCAGGAGAACGCGAAGTGCCCCCTCTACTTCTCAGTGAGGGGACCTTCGCCTCTGGGGGTGGATGCGTTCGCACACGAGTGGCCGGAAGGCCGTCTCTATGCGTTCCAACCGCTGGAACTGATCCTTCCCACACTGGAGAGGATCAGGAGTTCCAACCTGGAGGTTCTTCTCGTGGCACCGTCCAGGGGAGTGTGGAGGTCTCTGATCACCCCACTGCTCTACCGGTCCCCCTGGCAGCTCCCCTTGCATAGGGACCTGCTGCGCCAGGCGGGGGACGATATCTTCCATCCCGACCCCCAGGCCCTAGACCTGTGGTTTTGGCCTGTGAGAGGGAGAACCTGCTAGCCGCAGGCTTCTCAATGGCGGTTGTAGCTACTTTTCAGAGTGCTAAAGCCCCCTCCACTAGGGTGGTATATGATGGAAGGTGGAATGCTTTCTTGGACTGGTGTGAGCTACAGGAGCCACCTGTGGTGGCTCACTTGGCTCCAGCCCAGAAGGCGTTAGTTTTCTTGCGGGACCGCCTGGACCTTGGTCTGGCGTTCTCTACGCTTAGGGGTTATTTAGCGGCTATTGATGCCTGTCACCTGGGGGTGTCAGGCATGGGCCTATCTAAATTCCCTGAGGTGGTCAAGTTCATACACGGTGTCGACCGTTTAAGACCTGTGACAAGAATTTTGTTCCCTGCTTGGGATCTACAAGTGGTTCTTGAGGGCCTTTGCAAGGCACCCTTTGAACCGATTGGGAGGACCTCTTTGAAACATTTAAGTTTCAAGACAGCTCTTTTGCTTGCCTTGTCTACGGCTAAGCGTGTGAGCGACCTTCATGCGCTCTCTGTGAGCCCTGATTGTATGAGGTTTCTCAATAATGACTCCAAGGTTCTTCTTAAACCTCAATTGAGTTTTATTCCTAAGAACCGAGTGGTCCCGAAGGAACCTGTTGTTTTGACGGCTTTCCATCCTCCTCCGTTTGCATCGGAGGAGGATAGGCGTCTTCATTGTCTTTGTCCAGTTAGGGCCCTGAAGGCCTACTGTGACAAGACGGTGGACAGCAGGTCTACTTCTCAGCTTTTCGTGGTCATGAATGCCCGTCAGCGAAAAGCGGTGTCCAAACCCACTCTGTCGAGATGGATTGTGGATGCTATTAGGTTGGCTTACACCCGGGCTGGGTCTGAAGTGCCGGAAGCACTTAAGGCCCACAGTACTAGGGGTGTGTCTACCTCTTGGGCTTTGTCCAAAGGTGTCTCCATTGAGGAGATTTGTGCGGCGGCGAATTGGTCTTCGCCGTCCACCTTTGCGACCTACTATCACCTGGACGTTGCGCCTTCTGCTATGGCGCATACGGTTCTAGGTGCTGCTGCCCCGCCTACTATGTAGTGGGGCGGCTCTCTCCCCTTCCTGGGACAGCATGCTACTGTCTCTAGGATACCTGGGGGGGGACCCTGAGTCTTTCCCTTATATTACTGTAGTATTATAAGGCGGACCTGTGTCTGCCCTTAGTGCATAAGGCAGGCCTCGGTCTGTCAGGGTCTCTTTTCTGTCTAAACACGCCCAGGCCCTGTGGGTCTGGGTCAGACCAGTCCTGAGAGGGGTCACGTCGGTTGACGAGACCTCCTTCCGGGGGTGGTCGGTGTACACGACAGTCTTGTCGGTTCATGGCTTCTCGGGGAGTGTATGAGTCCCATAGGGGGACCTTGTCTGGAGGTATGACAATAAACGTATAGGTTCCGAACGGAACCCTGTTTATTTAATACCGGAGGACAAGGTCCCCCGAATTAAGCCCCTCGGTTCGCTAGTTGCGGGCAGAGGTGCGGCTTTAGAGAAAGTCATGATAGCCCATAGGGCTTATATACACTCGGGGGCGGTGCCCTCGTTTTGTGATTGACAGCCCTTCCGACAAATGACATTTTTCGTACGGGAGTATATGAGTTTACTCTGTTGCACCGCCAGATGGCGCTGATGTCCCATAGGGGGACCTTGTCCTCCGGTATTAAATAAACAGGGTTCCGTTCGGAACCTATACGTTTTCATGTCAGGAGAGGATATCTGCGTGCCGCGCCGACCTTGCGTTTATGCTGGAGCTCCGGTTGGGTTCTGGAAGTGACTGACAGGCGCGTCGCTGTCTTTGGGACAGAATGTGATCGCTGCGTTTTTAGTCAGCCGCGCACCAAAAGAGTTTATCCGCTGGCGACCATATTTGGTGTGTACTGTGCACCCTAAGGGTGCCCTCACACCAAAACACCTAGAGTGGAATCCGCCAATGCATTTCAATGAGAATGGAGCGTTTTTTGCAGAAATCCTCTACTGGCAAAAAAACGCTCCATTCTCATTGAAATGCATTGGCAGAACGCGGATTCCACTCTCATAGGTATTTTGGTGCGAGGGCACCCTAACAGAGTATTTCTATATTGCAGCATTGATACTTTTACTTAAGTAAAATATGTGAGTACCTTTTCCACCACTGGTGAGGAGCATGATTTCTGTGGCTGTGGATGACAAGGATGTGGCCATTTGTGGCGAGTCAATTCTTTTACGAAGCCTAATTCATTCTCATTCATTCAGCATCACATTCACCAAAGCAACTAATTAATTAATCGACTATGGGAGGCGGGAGGCCTACATAACTGTAACACTGCCCTATATTCAATAATAGCAGTGGTGTAAAGTAACTAAGTAGATTTACTTAAGTACAGTTTTGAGGTATTTGTACTTTACTTGAGTGCTTCCAGTTTTCAGTACTTTTACTTCTACTCCACTACATCTCGGATCCAAATATTGAACTTTTACTCCACTACATTTATTTGAGAACTTTAGTTACTTGTTACTATGCAGATATAAATTATAATATTATAAAACATACGTTAATCCACTTTAGCCCTATTTCATACCGTGGCTATTTGAAAATAGCCGATTTACAAGCTCACAAAGCGTCGCATCGCAACGCATTGTGAGCTTGTAGATCTGCTATTTTCAAACATTTTACTTTTGCTACTTGAAATACATTTCGATACCAATATTTTTGTACTTTTACTAAAGTACATTTTGAATTACGGGAGGGGGGGGGGGGGGAGACATGCCCAAAATATAGGGACACCAGGTTAAAAGTGGTTAATCTAGCGCAGATCCAACACACACAAAGACAAATATTGGTTCACAACATTAATAAACAGACTACGGTAATTGATGTGGAACCACTGGCGTACGGATTGTATGTACATGGCTTCAAACCATGTGGCACAAACTGCCTCCCTGCTATAATTGCTTTCCAACAAAGAGCTTCCTTGTTGCTAATGGTTACCCCGCTGCCCTCCAGCAAAGCAAGCAGAGAGAGCCAATCAAAAAAAAAAAAAAAAAGGGGGGGGGGGGGGGGGAATGTGAAATAGAGCCAGAATCCAGCATCCATCAATGACATTTTTCACTTCACTTTAGGCAAATCAAAAGGTTTCTGATATTTCGAGCACAGATATTCCAGCACCGCTAGATGTAGCAGTGCTGGAATGGTGTGTGTGTGTGTGTGTGTGTGTGTGGGGGGGGGGGGGGGTAGGGGGGTAATCTGTAGTTAGCTGAGTGACACGGCCATGCGACAAATGTGTAAATTAGGCTTCAGGCCGTCGTCCGTGATACGTTGTGCCTCGAAAGCTGCATTGGAGTGGGGGGGGGGGCATTATTAGGACTCGGAGTGAGAGAGAGAGAGAGAGAGACAGACAGAGAGAGAGTAACACAGACCTCCATCCACTGATTCTGTTTTGGAGGCTTTCTATAAAAACTAGACCAGGTCACCTGGTTCTGCCAGACCCGCAATGAAAATCAGAATGCAAGGAAGGGGGGGGGGGGGGGGGGGTGGATCAATCTTAGTCTGGCCTCTCTCCTTTGACCTGTCCGGCAAGCGTGACGCTGGCAGGAGTGCAAGACTCCAGCTGGTATAGCTCGTGGGATCCTTAAGGCACGCAAACCTCCCCACCACGATAAGGTGTTGATCCATGGGGAAGGGGGGGGGTGATAGACAGACAGAGGACAGAGACAGGACAGTGACAGTCAGCCAGACAGAGGACTATTGTATAGGCTGAGCAGCTGGAAATGTTTCTGAACTTGTAGATGGGCTGAGGAATTTATAGTGTCAGCAGCTCGTCAGCCAACTCAACTCAGCTGGTCCTGTACAGGTGACGGCACTCAAGGCAATCAGCCGAGCAAGGGAAGGGAGGGGCAGATGAGCAGTCAGAGGCAAACACAGGCACACTGAGGAAAAGAGGGACCGACCGACCGACCGACAGACCGACAGACCGACAAAGCCTTTTGTAGGCCGACCCCCTGGGTCTGGCAAAAAAAAGAAAAGAAAAACATGGCCCCTCCTCCCCCTCGCAACGCGACGCAACTGAGCTCGTAGATCTGTTCACCTATTACGACATGCCCCACAATAGGGACCCTATAGGAGTTCATGTGGTTACTCTAATAATACTGTAAAAGCAGTGGTTTGGGTGTGTAACTCGCGAGAGCGCACGGAACCAAACGGACCCGTCCGTGTCCATTTGGTTCCATTTGCGCGCTCTCACGAGTTATTGGGCATCCTTGAAATTAAAAGGTTTGCAAACCGCTGAGGTAAAGAATGGTATTTTATACTGTATATATCATGCAACAAATATGTCAACTACTGCAGGCTTCAGGCCCTTCAATACGATCAGGGACAATTATTACAATAGTAAGACGCCTCAGGGCGTCATGCGACCTCGCCCTAGGTCGCGCCATGTATTGGCCATCTGGCCAGTGATGTACGTATATCGGACCAGTTACCCATATATGGAGAGCCCTGGTGGTAATATGGAGATCCATGTACTGTACTGTATATGGAGATATGCCGAGTTATTCGTTATGTGAAAGTCCTATGACATCTGACATCATACATACGATCCATTTTATGCCCATATATGGAGATCCCTGTCTGTAGAACCAGCCAAACAGATATTGGCTGTCTTGGCCATATATGGATTCTGTTAGTGTGATATGTGGCCGATGTGGCCTCCATATATAGGCATTCCCATATGAAGTCTTGTTAGATATGGGTTTAATATTGATGGCATCAGGGATCTCCATAAAAGGGATTCTGTTAAGAGTGGTTCCACAGTGTCAGGCGTTATAGACAGAGATACGGACAAGCTGTGACCGTTCACATACTAAACAATAATCGTCTAATCGCAATTATTTGACATAATCACAATTAATTTGTCATAATCGTCATAATCATTTCCATGTTCAATTTTCCAAGTATATTTTCAAACATTTTTGAAAATAGTGGAAATAGCAGATCCACAAGCTCGCAACGTGTCGCGATGTGACGCCTCGAGCTTGTAGATCTGCCATTTCCACTATCAATGTTCTTTTTTTTTAAGCATAAAGTTATATCAGTCATTTCTTTGTATATTTCGGTTATGGGTCATATATCTGCCACATGCAACTTCAAAGCCTAAAAGCCAAACAGAAATGTAATTGTCCTGTCCACGACAAAAACTGCATTGCATCAGAGGGGAACTTCTTTAGAGAGAGAGAGAGAGAGAGAGAGAGAGAGAGAGAGAGAGAGAGAGAGAGAGAGAGAGAGAGAGAGAGAGTGTGTGTGAGAGGGAGAGAGTCAGCGACGTGCTGGGCCCCTAATTCAGCCCGGGAAAAAGAGTTGGAGGGGCCCTCATTGCGCGCTATAGAGAGAGAACTCTGGAACCTTGTATGTCCAAAACCGTTTGTTTTGTATGTATCATTTTATAAATGATTTAAACTAGTGAAAACAGCCGATCTACAAGCACACAACGCCTCGCACCGCGAGGCGTTGTGTGCTTGTAGATCTGCTGTTTTCACTACTTTTGTGCAACGGCCTTGTATGATGAAGCAGGGCTTTGCTTTGCGAAAAAATGTATACATTTGAAACTTGGAGATAAGATGTTTCTGCCCGACAGTGACGATTTACTTTTATTTAAATTTTTTTCCTAATGGTCGGCCTGGACTGGCCGGGAATGAACCGGCCTTTCGGGAGTTGTCCCGCTTTCCCCAATGGCCAGCACGTCCCTGGGAGAGAGTACAGTGAGAGCCTGCAGGGCTCGCTCTCCCTCCCTCCCTCTCCGGACGTCCAGCTACATACAGTAGTTCCACATCCCCACACTCACTGCTGACTTGGCTGTTCTCCAGGAGGGCTTGCAACGTGCGTTTAGCCCCGCTAATGTATCTACCTATGTAGGTTAAAGACCCCCTTGTGGTCAACAAAATACGCCACGGGACACATCTCAAGGTGAATACAGAGCCCGGGACCTCACGTTTCCCCCTACTCTCCCCTGTCAAGAGGAGAGCAGCAGTGGTAATAAATGGGAGTCGAGCAGCAATGTCACAAATATCCAGCCCGTGATTGATATGCTCCCGTAGTAGGGATGGAACGATAAGCGATATTATCGTATATCGTGGTGATAAAAAAGAAAACGCTCTCGATAATCGTATGGTGGAGATTTAATTTATCGTGATATCGTCCTCCATCATGCACTGGGATCAATTCACCTTTTTATTAGCCGAGCTGCATATCCAGTACTATTTAAACCCTCTATTGGTAAAAGTTACATAATAATAATAATATATGTACTTGCTACAGTCTTTTTTTTCACTTTTTTTCACTTTCTATCAAATGTCTCCAAAAAATAGCAGATCTACAAGCTTTATTTTTTGGCAAATGTTCCGCCCCAGGATAATGGATTTTGATTACCGCAATAATATCGTAAATCGCGATTTCTTTTGTCACAATAATCGTGATATAACATTTTCATATCGTCCCATCCCTACTCCCGAGGCACGAGAGCCGCGGACACAGAAAACACGGCGAAAACGCTAATTTACAACCTGACAAATGACCCCGAGACGGAGATTTCTCTGGGGGTTATTTTTTTGCATCGGAGGACACAAGGTCAAAATAAATATAGCTTGTAAATAGGATATGAATTAAAAACAACATTTTGTCTTCAGCAATTAGCATAGGTATCAATGCTAACCCTAACCCTGTTGGCTACTAACCCTCTCCGAAAAAGTAATTATACTGTAAATATACTTTTAATGCCATTATTGTATTTTTTTTTACATAGATGACCGACCATCCAGGCTGTAACTACATAAATGAGGATAAATAAAACATTTATTTTGCTCTATTTTTACATGGACTTTGTAGATTGACAAACCTGCACCTGGAATGGAAAAATAATTAAACCCCTCCTTTTAATTTTTTCTTCTTAAAAATGCTAAATACAATGCACAAGTAGGTAGTATCGATACAATCGATTCTTTGCCCTGCCGATTTGATACGATACAAAATCAAACGATACGATTAGCTGTTTTCATTTCGATATACTTTGATTTTTTAAGTTAAAAATGATATTTCGATGCAGTTACTATATTGTTACACCCCTAGTCCATATCCATATGGTCAATCTACAAGCTCAACACGACAGTCCCGTAGCTTGGCTGTTTTCGGCGGCACAACACCGCCACATGTCGAAACTAAACATTAGAGTGTCGCAGAGGGAAAAAATGGCAGCGGCCTGAATTACCCCTTTGGAAAAGCAATTATTGTGTTGTCTATCAACGATTCCGCATGGTGGGAAAGCGAAGAGGGATTCTCCATGCCTGCTGAAAAGATGGGACTCTGCTCCCCCCCCCACTTAATCCCCCCATACCAGGTCGTGTCTGCTGCGGTTAGGGCTTTTTGCAGACCCCTCAATTCCGCAAATGGGCTCGCGAATCAATATCGCGAAAGGGGATGTGCCCCCTTACTCGGACTGATTGTACACATTTATCACTGATCAGCGCCGCAAGATTTGAATTCAGCCCGCTGTGGAGAGCGCTGTACAGTAAGGGGGGGGGGGGGGGGGTCCAGCTCGATTGTTCATCCTCGGTTAGACCATTCAGACCTTGAACGCATCTGTGCAAATGTAGATTTTAACCATTGTTTTATGCTTTAGGGTTAGGGTTAAAAAATAGCAGATATACAAGCACCGAGTGCCGCACTGCAAGCTTGTAGATCTTCTATTTTTGAAAGATCTTGGAAATTTGTGCAGATCTTTTGCAAAAAAAAAAAAAATGCAAAGCCGACATTTCTAACTCAAATCTTTGCTTCTGGGGGTCCCTGGAACAACATATTTTGAGATGGGGGTCTGCGGGCCAAATACATGTAATTTTGGGGGGTAGTTGACATGAAAAAGTGTGAGCTACCACTGATCATAGAATCATGCGTTTTTCATAACGGATTTAGGAGACATTTATAGAATCGGGTCCTCAGTGGTCCTTAATCAGTTAGAGCAACGCTCAGCACTGTGACATCATCGTCATAACGAGCGGGTGCAAATTGCGGCGCTGCTGCTGCTGCTGCTGCTGCTGGCGGATGGACTGAGGAGGCAATGGAACGTGGCGGATAACAGAGAAACGGAGAGAACTGGAAGGAGAGAGAGAGAGAGAGAGAGAGAGAGAGAGAGAGAGCATTATCGCTGAATATACACTTCAGATGGTTGAGTTTGGAAGGGGGCGGGAGGAGTGGGGACTCGGGAGGTTAGAAGAAGACGAGGTTGAAAACAGCAAAAAAAAAGAAAAGACTCTCACGAGTAAACGCCGTAATCCTACCAATTACTCTGCAGCGTCCACGGAGGCTGAGGGGGGGGGGGGGAGAAACCAAACCACTGTTATAGGAGAGACTTTATGCGTCACAGAGCCAAAAACCATCACGGTTTCCCGATCCCACTTTCCCCCTTCTGCAGCCGAGCGTTTTCCACCCAAAAAAACAAGTTCTCATGCCAACTGCAGGTATTGCATTATGCTGCGGGTTAATGATGCTGAACGGGGGGACCGGTGGCCGTGCACAGGCTCTCTCACTGCGCGCGCTCTCTCTCTCTCTCTCTTCCTCTGATCGCTTATCAGCAAGAGGCGAGGAGGATGATGGAAATACGCGTGGAGCGCACGAGCCTCCGTGCACGAGGATGAATACGTTCATTGTCGTAGTGAGTGATATTCAATCTCGGCAGAGACACTGCAGTCAGCCTGCTCTTCTTAAAGCGAATAAGAACATCTATTAAAAAAAGAAAAGGAGAGGAGGGGGGGAGGGGGGGTGGTGAGCACCCGTTGGGGAATGGAGCACCCGTCCCCCCCCACCCATTCTAAATCTCCTTATCTCACTCGAGAGGCAGTGGAAAAGGGGGAGACAGAAGCAAGCAGAGGAGAGAGAGAGAGAGAGAGAGAGAGAGAGACAGACAGACAGACAGACAGAGAGAGAGAGAGACACACAGAGACAGAATCAGTGAGACAGAGACTCAGAGAGAGACAAACACAAAGAGAGACGCAGAGAGAGAGGCTTACCATTACCTTAATCTGTAAAGAACTGTATTTCATATTGAACGATTTCAACACCATTCACACAATGCTCTGTACAGACTGTGTGTGTGTGTGTGTGTGTGTGTGTGTGTGTGTGTGTGTGTGTGTGTGTGTGTGTGTGTGCTCGTGTGTGTGCGCGTGTGTGTGTGTGTTTGATATGCACATTAGGTCCCTGCAACACCTGAACTCCCTATGTCGCAATTAATGTATGTGGGGTTGACCCTGTCCACCCTTTTACAGGAAACTGCAAAAAAACAGGCGATCCACAAGCTCCCAAACACGCCAAGTTGCCACGTGTTGCGAGTTGTAGATCTGCTATTTTCGCAGAAAGTTGAGGCAATCTTTTTTTTGCAGAATGTTCCCCTATATTGTCCAGAGTAGGGGTGCTAGGGTTCATGTGGTTAAATAAATCTTTAACAACAGCAATGGCCTTTTAGAGATACTCAGAGTGATGAAATTCCTAGAATTGTATACTTTCACATTTGGGGACTACATTTCATTGCCACCCAGTGTTGTTTTTGACAGCAAATTTTGATTTAGTTTTAGTCATAGTCTTTTGAATAAAATGTAATTTAGTTTGAGTCATAATTTAGTCACCTGAAAAGTATTAGTTTTAGTCTAGCTTTAGTCAACTAAATATCATAAGATTTTAGGCGACTAAATCTACAGTTGATTTAGTCGACTAAAATGGATTTTGGCAGGCCTTGATAGCATCATAATGACTGATTTTACACTTGGTTGTGTGCTGAAAATAGCAGATATACAAGCTACATAATACATAATAGACACAGTTATGTTGCCAACTGAATGACAATGTATTTAACGATTACAGTTAATTTCTTTGTCTTTTATTCATTATCTGCTTTGATTCTATTCACTTAATAACAGTACCAGTGTTCTCGTCTTTGATGATATGCATATGCATGGCTGATGCAGGTTGCTGGCTAGAATTATTCCTGCAAAATTATTAGCTACCTTTTCTAGTCCTGAAAGCGAAGGGCATAGTTGGCACGGGACTACGGAGATGAGAGAAAGAGAGAGAGAGAGAGAGAGAGAGAGAGAGAGAGAGAGAGAGAGAGAGAGAGTGTGTGTGTGTGTGTGTGTGTGGGAGAGAGAGAGAGAGAGAGAGAGAGAGAGCTCCACTCTCGTCTCCTTCAGAGCGTTGGCCATGAAAGACATTGAGCAATGTGGTCTCTCTCGGGGGTCTAGTGGGAAATGAAGCGTGCTAAAGGTCTAGTGTATCCAATGGGACCGCACTTCAACCATCAATGCCAAACTGACACCGCAACGGCAGGCCACAAAACCTGCATACATACTGTACAAGCATACACAACCTGACACACACACCTACATACTGTAGGAGCACACACAAACTGACACACACACCGGCGTACATACTGTACGAGCACACACAAACTGACACACACACCCTGACAATGTAGGGCAACAGCAGGACAGAGGGACTTAAAGGGCAATTCCAGGCTAAAACATATGCCCCCCTTTATTTGCCTTTCATCATGATTCTTCCAACCTGGTTTGGTGGATTTCTGTTATTGTCGCCCGAGTCGTCCCGACCCCTCCTCACAGCGGAAAATATAAATATACACAGACAAAAGCGCTATTTTTTGTCGTTCATGAATCGTCTTTTTAAAGTTCCAAGAGACGAATCCATGTGCTGTTAGATCCACCACTTTCAGTACTCGATGAGAAGACGGCTGTGTTTACTTTCCAGACTTATGCTTCTAGCATAGTAAGCTTCTAGAATACCTTTAGTTACGTACCTACTTTACGTACTGTAGATGCGTAAGTTACGCTAAAAACGTAGTAACCGGAAATCGCCTAAGCTCTCTGGAAAGTAAACAGAGCCGTCTTCTCATCAAGTACTGCAAGTGGTGGATCTAACAGCACGTCGATTCGTCTCTTGGAACTATAAAAAGACGATTCATGAAGAAAAAAGTAACTTTGCAACGACAAAAATGTGCGCTTTTGTCTGTGTATATATAGCCACATTTTTGCTGTGAGGAGGGTCAGGAGGTATCTGAAGAGGGGCGACAATAACAGAAATCCACCAAACCAGATAGGAAGATTCATGATAAAAGTCAAATAAAGGGGGGCATATGTTTTAGCCTGGAATTGCCCTTTATATTAAGTCACAACTGTTTTGGGCTGGAAAACCTATATCCAGGCTTTCAGCGCGTCAGCATTTATTTCAACTCTGTGAATGTCACTTTTCATTCAAGGAGACATTTTTAGGTTTACAGTAGATCAACAATGTTAGTGTTCAGCACGAAGACCATAAGATAGGGGCATGATATTTGTTTGGGTAGTTAGATATGGATGTCATTAATCAACCTTGTACATTGTCAATGGAATATTGCTGACACATCAGGAATGCCTCATCCACAGATGTCAGCTTTAGTGCACGCACACCAGAACTGCTTATATTGCTTATAATAATGCTTATATACAGCTACTGTATGGAAAAAAATGGAAGCTGTAGTTGAGATCGCAGCAAGCACGGTCAGGACCTGGACCAATCAGTGACGTTGGGATTGGGGCCAGATCAAGTCAAACCATGACTAGCCAGATCTGGCCTAGAAAATCACCTTATTTCAACCAACATAAATCCTGGCCACGAAAACGGACGTCCTGGATTAATCAGAGAGGGTCCGATCGAGGCCAGATAAATATCATAACTAGTCAGATATGTCCCATAATATAACCTTACATGCTCATATTTCAACTAACATTACAAACAATAACAATAATTCATAAAGTCCATATGACGTCCTGGTAATGACGTCAAGATCATCTCCTCATGGGCTGTGATCTGGCCTAGTTCTGAACGTCAACGGAGGACGTTATCATAACGTCATCATGACGTAATTTGGCTTGCAGGACGACTCTACTGAGATGTTGAAACAATTTTGGAGGCCAGCATGGAGCACCATTAGAAGCTACCTCAAATCTCTCAGAAGTCTCTGAAAAATAATCAAAAATCAGGGTTGCTAAACCCAACCTTACCATTCTCATCCTCATCTCCTGGCCATCTCACGTGTGTCTAAAAATCGGATTGGTCCCCACTCCCCACCGACCTAGATTTGCTTCTCATTTGCATTAAGTTGCAACTATAAATGATAGCGTTTTTCATCCCAAGTGCTTTACATAGATTGTGCATTTGATTTACCCATCCACACACACATTCATACACCGATGCTAGAAGAAACCATGCAAGGTTTCAGCGTCTATGCTCAAGGAAGTAGTCTAATAGGGCTAAACTTTTTCCATTTGTGGCCACTAGGGGGGAAAGTGGCGCTAGTGAGTCATTTAATGCATAAATTAATCCAATGGATTAAAATATTTTAATGAATGCATAAATTAATGATTAAATTAAATTCATTTAATTAATATATTCATAACTATATTTGTGTGGTTTATAGTTTAAAGTACTGTAGTATACAGTATATCATTATGATTGATGTCATGTTTATCTGTATGCATGTAGGGGGGTTTTCATCTTGTTGATGAGAGAGAGAGAGAGAAGAGAAGAGAGAGAAAGTGTGTGTGTGTGTGTGTGTGTGTGTGTGTGTGTGTGTGTGTGTGTGTGTGTGTGTGTGTGTGTGTGTGTGTGTGTGTGTGTGTGAGTGAGTGTGAGTGCTTCGTGTGCCTGCATGGATAGTTGAGCAACGTGATGCAATGGACAATGTGCAACTTTTAGGCTAACTGCCAGATGTGTGTAACTCTTTGCAACATTAAGACCGAATGACAACGCAGGTTGAATGCTTTCTACTCAACAGTGATGCAAGCAGTGTATCATAGTAAATGATATAATTAGATGTACCAAACATGTATCGTTGGATTACATCGTATAATCGGTGTAACCATTGTTGTCTAAAAGACTGATCTACCATCATGGGGTGTTTTACATATATTTAATTACTTGAGCCAAACATTACCTAATAAAATATTTAACCTACAAGCTCATAATGGTTTGCAACGCGAACCATTTTTTCAGGTATTTAACCACTTGAGCCAACATTATATAGAAATTATTCATTAGGAATAAACCATTGAGATGGACCATCTCGTTTTCAAGAACATCCTCAAGTTATAGATATGTATCTGTGTAGAACAAACAAAACTATACAAATGAACAAAACAAACAAGTAAAAACAAAACAAAACAGCACTAAGCATAATTAAGAATGAACAAGACAAATCAAACAACATAAACAAGGGGAACACAAATACAAACATACAACATTCAACAGAGCACATAAAAGAATCATTGCGTCAAAAGATCTGTTATACTGTTAATTAGCAATTAATGAAAGCATGATCAGGTAGTTTCAAAGTAAGAGGACAGCGCTGTTTTAAATAGTTGAAAGGAAGTTGTTGATCTAATATGAACATTACCTATTAAAAGGTACCAACCTACAAGCTCACAACGTCTCGCTGCGCGACACAATATGTACTTGTAGATCTGCTATTTTAGGCATTTGTAAGAATCATGGCTTCTAGAGATGATAAAGGTTTGTCTGTTACAATTGATCATTGCAGTGCTAATGATTTAATGCTTAGGGTGGGGGTTAAGATGAAATGAATTAAATTATCTGAAAGTGTGTTGTCATGGTATAGTTGATGCAACGTGAGGCAACCAGAATGTGCAACTTCTGGCCAACTGCCATTGTTTATGCTACTCCTTGTAGATGTGCAACTGTTGACCAATTGCCATAGTGATTGCCATGACAAGAGTCACCCATGTCTATGTGAGTGGTCACTAGTGGTACTGCACCTGTGCTGTAGCAGTATTATAGGCTTGAGGGATGTCCCTGTTGAATAATATACTGAAAATATAGTCTGCCTTATCATGTGTGTTTTTTTTTCTTCACTAAACGTATCCATAGTGGTCAGAACTGGTACTACACATGACATTGTATTAATATTACAAAATGATGATGGGTAGCAGCAGGTGGGTGGATTTGTTATTGTCATAGGAACATGTATGGTCACTAATGGCCACAAGTGGTACTGCAGCGGTAAAATACTATTTGTATTGTCCATTAATAATTACATTTGCTTGTAGATTTTGTTATTTTGAGTACCAGCTTGTAGATGAGCTATTTTGAACCCATAGGCTAACAGCTTGCAGATGTGTTATTTCTGGGTAATACCTTGCATACCTATTATTTTCACTGGGAGGTGATGTACGTGGGGTTGTCCCTGTTGGATAATATATTGGAATATGGCGTGATTTATTCATGGATTTGTTGGGTTGTGACTAGTGGGATTATTTGTAGCCACTAGTGGTACTACACAGCTAGAATAATACATGTATTCCTCATTAACATTACAAAATGAGAGAGGAACCCAACTTGTAGATCAGCTATTTTCACTAGTATGACTGACGCTACTACTGATAATACACATAACAATGTCCTAATATTACAAAGAATTATAGAGTGTCAGCTTTGTAGATCTGCTATTTTAACTGTTTCTGTGATATATTCTTAACATAAATGTGTATGGTTGGTATAATCTCTAATCAAATGATAACATAAGCACTAAAGCCACCATAATGTTAAAATTGAAAATGATCAACCAGCTACTGTTTTATTGAACCAGTCAGATCAACCACTTGAATCCCAAATTGGTAAAAGATGCCTGTTACAGGAGGGTCTGTGAGAAAACTAGTTTACTCTTTTTGTGTGAACAAATCTCAACAGCTCCAAATATGGGGTATCACTGTGTTTAAACCTTATGATATGCAAGAGACTAACCATGTTCATTTGATTTACATTATATTCACTAAAACATCCCATTTACATGAATATGTTAACATTTTTAAAGTTTTTGTGACATTATTCCAATACGCTGAAAACATTTATTCGTAGTACACCACTACTGTAACTGATGTTAATAAAATCAAGTTTAAATCACTCCCCCAAAACTTCATTGAACCCCTATTGATATAACAATAACTTATATTATTTAGAAATAATGCGTTGACAGTAGTTGGGGGGGGGGGGGGGGAAATAGTGCCATCTAGTGGATATGGTAAGTTTTTTCTACCCTGAACTATGCAGCCTGAATGACTGATGAGGGAAAATACCGCCCCTGGAGGATGTAGGGGAAATACCATGCATACTGTACATAGTACATATAATGAACTCGAGTGTATGACACCATACCCCTACAATCCTCAGAACACAATATCAATATAATCTCACAAGAAAATAAAAACTCATGACATAATCCACCCATAACGGGTAAACTGTAAAACACAAGGTGGTCAGCAGCAGTTCATTAGCCAATCAATTATAATTAATATGTAAATGTCTGAATACTATATGTTTCTACGCGGTACACCATGTCTATTTAGGGGTTGAATCCTTTTGGCGATAAGCTACAGATACAGATAACTAGAAAAAACTAACAGATCTATAGCCCCTTCGATTATCAGTACAATTAACATACAATACTATCCCCCTTCATCCCTATCCACTGGGAATGTGTAACATAGTTTTTCTTTTCCTGGCGTGAAACACTAGCTAGATGTGTCTACACAAATCATACCCAGTAAATCAATTTGGTAGACATACTGGTTTGCCACCAACACAATTATCTTACACTTTATATTCTGACACTCTCGTCTACTCGTTACACGCTGTGTCACTACTCTACATAGCAAAAACACTATTCATCTGTACAAACCATGCACTTCCTCATTCAACACTAAAACATACAACTTTACCACATAACAGAAACATTTTACAAAATAACACCACTATGAATTTCATTCAACACTAAAACGTACAAAACATACAACTGTACCACATAACAGAAACATTTTACAAAATAACACCACTAAGAATTTCATTCAACACTAAAACACACAAAACATACAACGTTGCAAACATAACAGAAACATTTTACAAAAATAACACCACTAAGAATTTCATTCAACACTAAAACGTACAAAACATACAACGTTGCAAACATAACAGAAACATTTTACAAAAATAACACCACTAAGAATTTCATTCAACACTAAAACGCACAAAACATACAACGTGGCAAACATAACAGAAACATTTTACAAAATAACATCACTAAGAATGTTCAACTAGCACCTAAAACTTTGCAACATAACAAAAATATAAAAAAAAAAATAAACACCACTAAGAAATTGAAACTAGAAACGCGTGCTTACAATCAAATCAGATGAAAACAACATGAAGCCAGAAACAAAGAAGAAAAATAAATTATCTTTTGATTTCAATCAATTAGGTCATCTAGGTTTTTAATGGGGGGGTTAACAGGGGCTGACCTAATTAGCTAACTAGCTAGGGTCATACGCTCCCCTTACTGTTCCACCCTCCCCTTCCAACCACGCCTATTCCCCATACACTATATAAGGGTATTGTGCGTATGGTTCTCTTCACCATCTCCACTGAATTCAACTCTGACTATGGAACATCCTGACTCTACCACTACTCTTCCAGAGGAAACTGTAGAATTTGGTCCTTTACCTCCACCATCACCAATATTCTTTGACTCTCCTCTAGACTTAAGTCTCAATGCTCCACCGTCTTCACCTGTGAATTACCCTGGACTACTCTCCATCACACCATGGCTTTCAGCATCCTCTCCAATGAATTCAACTCTGACCATGGACCAACCTGATGGACTGGGCAATATAATGCATTTGGACATTATAAAAATATGCATCGCCAAGTTAATGAGTGTGGTTATAAATAACCAGTGGAAAGATGACTGCGAGGGATGTCAAATAGATCATCCCAGTCAAACCGAACATCGATGCCTATACCCCATTCCAAAATATTACACATTCACTCATTTTAAAAAGTTAATGGAAAAACTATGGACTCGCCGATTCATACCATGTGTTATGCAGGTGTTGGAAACTCAAGGAATTGTCATCACACCGTCCAGAGTGCAAGGGATATGTGAAGCTATTCTATATGACTGGAGGAATGTGAATGATATCATGGAAAAAATCGATAATGACATGAATGTTGATAATGTGCTTGGTGGATACATGAAGAAAGATGAATTGCTAAATGGATTTGTTACATGTTGTACTAACACCCCACCTGATGCTGCAAGCTCTGACGCTGGTAATTATTTGAGAAAACTAGTTTGAGAGAATAGTTTTGCACATATAATGTGTGTTATATTCATATTTTCATGGATATTCATAAGTTGGAAACAAATTCTTCTTTTCTCCTCATCACCAACGGTTTCATGGCCCTCCCAGTGACATCACCACTGGATCTGGATCAACCTGCAACATTACTTGGTTCACGCTTTCTGCGTATTATAAAAGTATGCGTAGCAATGCTAGTGGATGCTATACTAACTGATCTATGGAAAGAGGATTGTGACGGTTGTGAACAGTGTCTATCCCATCCATCAAGATATTTTTTCATTCATTTTGAAGAATTAATGAAAAGACTATGGACTCGCCGATTCATACCATGTGTTATGCATGTGTTGGAAGCTCGTGGTATTATTACAACAACATCCAGAGTGCATGGAGTGTGTGAAACTTTTCTACACGAATTGAAGGGTGTTAAAGATATTCCAGGATATATCAGAGCGATTGTTAATGCCAATCTGGTATTGGGTAAAGACAAGAAAACGGGTTCTGTTCTGAATGAACTTGTTACATTATGGAGGAACTCTCCAGCTGTTGAACTATAGAATTATTAGATAAAGTATAAACACCTTAATAATTGATTTATTGTTACTGTGAATAAATTATATTTTCGATTTGTTATGTATATATTTGTACACCATTTTCATTAGCTATGCTGTTCATGTTCATATTCAATTATTTAATGAACTCTGTATATATTTTGTTACCTCTGTACCATTTACCATATAGTAATGTTTTTGTCAGTTGTAATGTAAATGAATATCCTTGTAAATACTTGTGCATTGTTTTCTTGTCAAAATAAAAAATATACTGATATACTGAATATTTGGTCTTGGTAGTTTTTGTTAAATTAGTTTATGTTGGTTTTACTGTATTAGCCTTGAAATTAGTTTTGTTTCACTAGAGGGGACAGCATAGCTCACTTCTAATGTAACTAAAAAATGATATACATGTATTTTACACCATTTCCAATAAATAACCCATGTTTTAACCACGTGTTTTTTATTTGAATTTTCCAAAACATACATATGATTACATTAAAATTGTACATTATACATTTATAGAATATGAATAGACCTCCTACTCTCATCAAAGGAGATCGTGAAAATAGTAAATCAAATCACTTATCCTATTCTATAATCTCAGGGTACATAGGCAGATCAAAAATCGCACTAACCATAGTTAAATCCATATTCATAGACAATAGCTCATCCATATCATCATATACAGGTGTTACAGGTTCAGGTGTATTAGAAGGACCAGTATTATTGACCAAAGGCATATTTGGCCCCTCTACGATATCATCATATACAGGTGGTGCAGGTTCAGCATTTGGAATCCGAGGTATAATTGGTCTCATAACAGGCATAACCATGGCTACAGGTAGATCTGTGAGAGAATAATAACATTATGATTAATATACTTTAATATAATACTAAGCTAATAACATACATGGAAATCGATGGAAACAGGTGGACTGGGATGGGAAATCATACGGTCATAACTTCACATATGGGATAGGCTAGGGTATAATATATACATGTAAACTATGAGTCAGATTATAAACTTACCAGTCATGCGTTTTTTCAAAATCCAAGGTCCCCGGGGGCACCTACACCTAATCACGAAGGGTCCAGTTATGTCTATAGGATAATAACAAGATAATAAATATTAGTATACAATATATTATATAAATAGTTATAAAACACCACACACAATAACACATGTACATTAAGTATTACCTTGATAATTCTCCATTAGCAAGAATAGCGAGGGTATGTCCTAGAGGTTGCTGTAAGGTGATACCTGTACGATATATCCTATCTTTATTCTGAGATCACCTAGCGGTCTTTATACTAGAGTTCATCCAGGTGAAGCCCCTCCTTATGCATTAGAATATTTTTTTTTACCACCAATCAACCCATCACTAGCCAGGCACAGTCATACATATGTTAAATATTTCACAATAATAGTGTTTGTTGTTATTACAACACACACTTTGTAATACTTCAAAGCTGTAGCTGATCAAGCATGTCTGCTATGTGTCATCATAATGAATGTATTGAGGAGGTCCAGACCAACTAATCGATGGGGAGGGAAGTCCTATCAAATTGACAAATAAGCACCCCAGAATAGCTGAATTTAATTATTAGAAAATTAACATAGACTGATACTGCTAATATTTTACTTTTGTAGATTAATCTGTTAGGTACACTGCATTATTCAAGTTAGTAACAAGAAAAAGTACACTCTGATTATGACCACCAACACCATTCAATAATTTATCAATCATTTCAGATACTCAAATACTAATACTATAATTATGAGGTCTCTAAAATGCTCCATTTGCTAGTTCTGTTTACTCCCCTGTGCTTTTCCTATGCACATTTCTAATAAAGTGTCCCTATTAAAAATGTCCAACTATCTTACTCATACATATGACCCATACTGTTGCAGATGGGTATCCTGCATAATATTAAAAAATAACATCACTTAGAATTCCAACGAGCACAAAACCAAACAAAAACAGCAAATAGTGCAAAAATAACATCACAGAGAATCACAACTAACACAAAAACAAACAAAACTAATATTACTGCACAAACATCTCTAAGAAAATTTTAACTAGCACAAATCAGACAAAAATAACAGCACTGAGAATTTCAAAAAAAAAAAAAATTAAAAAGAATTAAAATTTTCTTAGAGATGTTTGTGCAGTAATATTAGTTTTGTTTGTTTTTGTGTTAGTTGTGATTCTCTGTGATGTTATTTTTGCAATATTTGCTGTTTTTTGTTTGGTTTTGTGTTGGTTCTAATTCTCAGTGACGTTTGCACTATTTGCTGTTTTTGTTTGGTTTTGTGCTCGTTGGAATTCTAAGTGATGTTATTTTTTAATATTATGCAGGATACCCATCTGCAACAGTATGGGTCATATGTATGAGTAAGATAGTTGGACATTTTTAATAGGGACACTTTATTAGAAATGTGCATAGGAAAAGCACAGGGGAGTAAACAGAATTAGCAAATGGAGCATTTTAGAGACCTCATAATTATAGTATTAGTATTTGAGTATCTGAAATGATTGATAAATTATTGAATGGTGTTGGTGGTCATAATCAGAGTGTACTTTTTCTTGTTACTAACTTGAATAATGCAGTGTACCTAACAGATTAATCTACAAAAGTAAAATATTAGCAGTATCAGTCTATGTTAATTTTCTAATAATTAAATTCAGCTATTCTGGGGTGCTTATTTGTCAATTTGATAGGACTTCCCTCCCCATCGATTAGTTGGTCTGGACCTCCTCAATACATTCATTATGATGACACATAGCAGACATGCTTGATCAGCTACAGCTTTGAAGTATTACAAAGTGTGTGTTGTAATAACAACAAACACTATTATTGTGAAATATTTAACATATGTATGACTGTGCCTGGCTAGTGATGGGTTGATTGGTGGTAAAAAAAATATTCTAATGCATAAGGAGGGGCTTCACCTGGATGAACTCTAGTATAAAGACCGCTAGGTGATCTCAGAATAAAGATAGGATATATCGTACAGGTATCACCTTACAGCAACCTCTAGGACATACCATCGCTATTCTTGCTAATGGAGAATTATCAAGGTAATACTTAATGTACATGTGTTATTGTGTGTGGTGTTTTATAACTATTTATATAATATATTGTATACTAATATTTATTATCTTGTTATTATCCTATAGACATAACTGGACCCTTCGTGATTAGGTGTAGGTGCCCCCGGGGACCTTGGATTTTGAAAAAACGCATGACTGGTAAGTTTATAATCTGACTCATAGTTTACATGTATATATTATACCCTAGCCTATCCCATATGTGAAGTTATGACCGTATGATTTCCCATCCCAGTCCAGCTGTTTCCATCGATTTCCATGTATGTTATTAGCTTAGTATTATATTAAAGTATATTAATCATAATGTTATTATTCTCTCACAGATCTACCTGTAGCCATGGTTATGCCTGTTATGAGACCAATTATACCTCGGATTCCAAATGCTGAACCTGCACCACCTGTATATGATGATATCGTAGAGGGGCCAAATATGCCTTTGGTCAATAATACTGGTCCTTCTAATACACCTGAACCTGTAACACCTGTATATGATGATATGGATGAGCTATTGTCTATGAATATGGATTTAACTATGGTTAGTGCGATTTTTGATCTGCCTATGTACCCTGAGATTATAGAATAGGATAAGTGATTTGATTTACTATTTTCACGATCTCCTTTGATGAGAGTAGGAGGTCTATTCATATTCTATAAATGTATAATGTACAATTTTAATGTAATCATATGTATGTTTTGGAAAATTCAAATAAAAAACATGTGGTTAAAACATGGGTTATTTATTGGAAATGGTGTAAAATACATGTATATCATTTTTTAGTTACATTAGAAGTGAGCTATGCTGTCCCCTCTAGTGAAACAAAACTAATTTCAAGGCTAATACAGTAAAACCAACATAAACTAATTTAACAAAAACTACCAAGACCAAATATTCAGTATATCAGTATATTTTTATTTTGACAAGAAAACAATGCACAAGTATTTACAAGGATATTCATTTACATTACAACTGACAAAAACATTACTATATGGTAAATGGTACAGAGGTAACAAAATATACACAGAGTTCATTAAATAATTGAATATGAACATGAACAGCATAGCTAATGAAAATGGTTTACAAATATATACATAACAAATCGAAAATATAATTTATTCACAGTAACAATAAATCAATTATTAAGGTGTTTATACTTTATCTAATAATTCTATAGTTCAACAGCTGGAGAGTTCCTCCATAATGTAACAAGTTCATTCAGAACAGAACCCGTTTTCTTGTCTTTACCCAATACCAGATTGGCATTAACAATCGCTCTGATATATCCTGGAATATCTTTAACACCCTTCAATTCGTGTAGAAAAGTTTCACACACTCCATGCACTCTGGATATTGTTGTAATAATACCACGAGCTTCCAACACATGCATAACACATGGTATGAATCGGCGAGTCCATAGTCTTTTCATTAATTCTTCAAAATGAATGAAAAAATATCTTGATGGATGGGATAGACACTGTTCACAACCGTCACAATCCTCTTTCCATAGATCAGTTAGTATAGCATCCACTAGCATTGCTACGCATACTTTTATAATACGCAGAAAGCGTGAACCAAGTAATGTTGCAGGTTGATCCAGATCCAGTGGTGATGTCACTGGGAGGGCCATGAAACCGTTGGTGATGAGGAGAAAAGAAGAATTTGTTTCCAACTTATGAATATCCATGAAAATATGAATATAACACACATTATATGTGCAAAACTATTCTCTCAAACTAGTTTTCTCAAATAATTACCAGCGTCAGAGCTTGCAGCATCAGGTGGGGTGTTAGTACAACATGTAACAAATCCATTTAGCAATTCATCTTTCTTCATGTATCCACCAAGCACATTATCAACATTCATGTCATTATCGATTTTTTCCATGATATCATTCACATTCCTCCAGTCATATAGAATAGCTTCACATATCCCTTGCACTCTGGACGGTGTGATGACAATTCCTTGAGTTTCCAACACCTGCATAACACATGGTATGAATCGGCGAGTCCATAGTTTTTCCATTAACTTTTTAAAATGAGTGAATGTGTAATATTTTGGAATGGGGTATAGGCATCGATGTTCGGTTTGACTGGGATGATCTATTTGACATCCCTCGCAGTCATCTTTCCACTGGTTATTTATAACCACACTCATTAACTTGGCGATGCATATTTTTATAATGTCCAAATGCATTATATTGCCCAGTCCATCAGGTTGGTCCATGGTCAGAGTTGAATTCATTGGAGAGGATGCTGAAAGCCATGGTGTGATGGAGAGTAGTCCAGGGTAATTCACAGGTGAAGACGGTGGAGCATTGAGACTTAAGTCTAGAGGAGAGTCAAAGAATATTGGTGATGGTGGAGGTAAAGGACCAAATTCTACAGTTTCCTCTGGAAGAGTAGTGGTAGAGTCAGGATGTTCCATAGTCAGAGTTGAATTCAGTGGAGATGGTGAAGAGAACCATACGCACAATACCCTTATATAGTGTATGGGGAATAGGCGTGGTTGGAAGGGGAGGGTGGAACAGTAAGGGGAGCGTATGACCCTAGCTAGTTAGCTAATTAGGTCAGCCCCTGTTAACCCCCCCATTAAAAACCTAGATGACCTAATTGATTGAAATCAAAAGATAATTTATTTTTCTTCTTTGTTTCTGGCTTCATGTTGTTTTCATCTGATTTGATTGTAAGCACGCGTTTCTAGTTTCAATTTCTTAGTGGTGTTTATTTTTTTTTTAATATTTTTGTTATGTTGCAAAGTTTTAGGTGCTAGTTGAACATTCTTAGTGATGTTATTTTGTAAAATGTTTCTGTTATGTTTGCCACGTTGTATGTTTTGTGCGTTTTAGTGTTGAATGAAATTCTTAGTGGTGTTATTTTTGTAAAATGTTTCTGTTATGTTTGCAACGTTGTATGTTTTGTACGTTTTAGTGTTGAATGAAATTCTTAGTGGTGTTATTTTTGTAAAATGTTTCTGTTATGTTTGCAACGTTGTATGTTTTGTGTGTTTTAGTGTTGAATGAAATTCTTAGTGGTGTTATTTTGTAAAATGTTTCTGTTATGTGGTACAGTTGTATGTTTTGTACGTTTTAGTGTTGAATGAAATTCATAGTGGTGTTATTTTGTAAAATGTTTCTGTTATGTGGTAAAGTTGTATGTTTTAGTGTTGAATGAGGAAGTGCATGGTTTGTACAGATGAATAGTGTTTTTGCTATGTAGAGTAGTGACACAGCGTGTAACGAGTAGACGAGAGTGTCAGAATATAAAGTGTAAGATAATTGTGTTGGTGGCAAACCAGTATGTCTACCAAATTGATTTACTGGGTATGATTTGTGTAGACACATCTAGCTAGTGTTTCACGCCAGGAAAAGAAAAACTATGTTACACATTCCCAGTGGATAGGGATGAAGGGGGATAGTATTGTATGTTAATTGTACTGATAATCGATGGGGCTATAGATCTGTTAGTTTTTTCTAGTTATCTGTATCTGTAGCTTATCGCCAAAAGGATTCAACCCCTAAATAGACATGGTGTACCGCGTAGAAACATATAGTATTCAGACATTTACATATTAATTATAATTGATTGGCTAATGAACTGCTGCTGACCACCTTGTGTTTTACAGTTTACCCGTTATGGGTGGATTATGTCATGAGTTTTTATTTTCTTGTGAGATTATATTGATATTGTGTTCTGAGGATTGTAGGGGTATGGTGTCATACACTCGAGTTCATTATATGTACTATGTACAGTATGCATGGTATTTCCCCTACATCCTCCAGGGGCGGTATTTTCCCTCATCAGTCATTCAGGCTGCATAGTTCAGGGTAGAAAAAACTTACCATATCCACTAGATGGCACTATTTCCCCCCCCCCCCCAACTACTGTCAACGCATTATTTCTAAATAATATAAGTTATTGTTATATCAATAGGGGTTCAATGAAGTTTTGGGGGAGTGATTTAAACTTGATTTTATTAACATCAGTTACAGTAGTGGTGTACTACGAATAAATGTTTTCAGCGTATTGGAATAATGTCACAAAAACTTTAAAAATGTTAACATATTCATGTAAATGGGATGTTTTAGTGAATATAATGTAAATCAAATGAACATGGTTAGTCTCTTGCATATCATAAGGTTTAAACACAGTGATACCCCATATTTGGAGCTGTTGAGATTTGTTCACACAAAAAGAGTAAACTAGTTTTCTCACAGACCCTCCTGTAACAGGCATCTTTTACCAATTTGGGATTCAAGTGGTTGATCTGACTGGTTCAATAAAACAGTAGCTGGTTGATCATTTTCAATTTTAACATTATGGTGGCTTTAGTGCTTATGTTATCATTTGATTAGAGATTATACCAACCATACACATTTATGTTAAGAATATATCACAGAAACAGTTAAAATAGCAGATCTACAAAGCTGACACTCTATAATTCTTTGTAATATTAGGACATTGTTATGTGTATTATCAGTAGTAGCGTCAGTCATACTAGTGAAAATAGCTGATCTACAAGTTGGGTTCCTCTCTCATTTTGTAATGTTAATGAGGAATACATGTATTATTCTAGCTGTGTAGTACCACTAGTGGCTACAAATAATCCCACTAGTCACAACCCAACAAATCCATGAATAAATCACGCCATATTCCAATATATTATCCAACAGGGACAACCCCACGTACATCACCTCCCAGTGAAAATAATAGGTATGCAAGGTATTACCCAGAAATAACACATCTGCAAGCTGTTAGCCTATGGGTTCAAAATAGCTCATCTACAAGCTGGTACTCAAAATAACAAAATCTACAAGCAAATGTAATTATTAATGGACAATACAAATAGTATTTTACCGCTGCAGTACCACTTGTGGCCATTAGTGACCATACATGTTCCTATGACAATAACAAATCCACCCACCTGCTACCCATCATCATTTTGTAATATTAATACAATGTCATGTGTAGTACCAGTTCTGACCACTATGGATACGTTTAGTGAAGAAAAAAAAAACACACATGATAAGGCAGACTATATTTTCAGTATATTATTCAACAGGGACATCCCTCAAGCCTATAATACTGCTACAGCACAGGTGCAGTACCACTAGTGACCACTCACATAGACATGGGTGACTCTTGTCATGGCAATCACTATGGCAATTGGTCAACAGTTGCACATCTACAAGGAGTAGCATAAACAATGGCAGTTGGCCAGAAGTTGCACATTCTGGTTGCCTCACGTTGCATCAACTATACCATGACAACACACTTTCAGATCATTTAATTCATTTCATCTTAACCCCCACCCTAAGCATTAAATCATTAGCACTGCAATGATCAATTGTAACAGACAAACCTTTATCATCTCTAGAAGCCATGATTCTTACAAATGCCTAAAATAGCAGATCTACAAGTACATATTGTGTCGCGCAGCGAGACGTTGTGAGCTTGTAGGTTGGTACCTTTTAATAGGTAATGTTCATATTAGATCAACAACTTCCTTTCAACTATTTAAAACAGCGCTGTCCTCTTACTTTGAAACTACCTGATCATGCTTTCATTAATTGCTAATTAACAGTATAACAGATCTTTTGACGCAATGATTCTTTTATGTGCTCTGTTGAATGTTGTATGTTTGTATTTGTGTTCCCCTTGTTTATGTTGTTTGATTTGTCTTGTTCATTCTTAATTATGCTTAGTGCTGTTTTGTTTTGTTTTTACTTGTTTGTTTTGTTCATTTGTATAGTTTTGTTTGTTCTACACAGATACATATCTATAACTTGAGGATGTTCTTGAAAACGAGATGGTCCATCTCAATGGTTTATTCCTAATAAATAATTTCTATATAATGTTGGCTCAAGTGGTTAAATACCTGAAAAAATGGTTCGCGTTGCAAACCATTATGAGCTTGTAGGTTAAATATTTTATTAGGTAATGTTTGGCTCAAGTAATTAAATATATGTAAAACACCCCATGATGGTAGATCAGTCTTTTAGACAACAATGGTTACACCGATTATACGATGTAATCCAACGATACATGTTTGGTACATCTAATTATATCATTTACTATGATACACTGCTTGCATCACTGTTGAGTAGAAAGCATTCAACCTGCGTTGTCATTCGGTCTTAATGTTGCAAAGAGTTACACACATCTGGCAGTTAGCCTAAAAGTTGCACATTGTCACGTTGCTCAACTATCCATGCAGGCACACGAAGCACTCACACTCACACTCACACACACACACACACACACACACACACACACACACACACACACACACACACACACACTTTCTCTCTCTTCTCTTCTCTCTCTCTCTCTCATCAACAAGATGAAAACCCCCCTACATGCATACAGATAAACATGACATCAATCATAATGATATACTGTATACTACAGTACTTTAAACTATAAACCACACAAATATAGTTATGAATATATTAATTAAATGAATTTAATTTAATCATTAATTTAATCATTAATTTAATCATTAATTTATGCATTCATTAAAATATTTTAATCCATTGGATTAATTTATGCATTAAATGACTCACTAGCGCCACTTTCCCCCCTAGTGGCCACAAATGGAAAAAGTGCAGCCCTATTAGACTACTCAAGGACACCAACTCTGGGGGAGCCCGGGATCGAACTGGGAACCTCACGTTCCCATCCGGCCACTCTATAGGCAACTCTACCCCTGAGCCAATGCCGCCACACTATTTCAACTATCTTAACGCTCCACCATCTCTGTGATTGGCACAGAGGGAGAGCTTGCTCCAGTTCATATTATAACCTATTCCGTCTACCAAGGTTTGCCATCTAGGCTGGCACACTTGTCAACGTATGTGCAAAGCAGTCGGCTGATCAGTGTGGGTGCTCGCTTGGCTGGCGGCTCGCTCGGGCGCACCAGAAGAGCCTCGAGGCCTCACTGTCCACACAACTGCCTGCGATTTAAAAAGGAATACGTTTTTTGTACAGCACTGCACATATGCACGACATTGAGAGAAACAAAACTAGCTTAACCCAAGGATAAAACAAATAGCCAAAGGAAAATATACATAATACTGCACATTGTGAGGAGCAAGATGAGCTGATGTCAAGGAGTAGACTTTCAAGCCAGACTCCATTCCACAATCTGTCAATGCTATACATTCTGTGTAGCAGACTCCGCCTAACAAAAACAGTGTCATTTTTGATGGTCCATTTCTGCTAAGCAGCAAGCTAGATAGACTTCAACAAATTTGGTTTTCAGTAGAACTTATTCATGCTACTGTAAAAGCAAAACGGAAGTGTGTGTGTGTGTGTGTGTGTGTGTGTGTGTGTGTGTGTGTGTATGTGTGTGTGTGTGTGTGTGTGTGTAGGGATGGGACAATACGCGATATTATCGTTTATCGTGATAAAAAACACTCACGATAATCGTATCGCGGAGAGTTAATTTATCGTGATATCGTCCTCTGTCATGCACTGGGTTCAATTCACCTTTTATTTGCATAGCTGCATATCCGGTACCACTTAAACCCTCTATAATTGGTAAAATGGTACTTATAATATATGTACTTGATACAGTCTTTTTTTCCACTCTTTATCAAATGTCTTTGCCAAAAAATAGCCGATCTACAAGCTCACAACGCGTTGCGGTGCGACGTGTTGTGAGCTTGTAGATCTGCTATTTTTTGGCAAATGTTCTGCACCAGGATAATGGATTTTGATTATTGCGATAATATCGTAAATCATGATTTCTTTTGTCTCTATAATCGTGATATGACATTTTCATATTGTCCCATCCCTATGTGTGTGTGTGTGTGTGGGGGGGGGGGGGGGGGGGGCATCTGCTTTATATTCTATGCATTTTAGCACTTTCCACGAGCAGACTGTTAGGCATAACTTGAGCCAAACAGTCTGCTTCAAGAGCTGATGGCACTGTTGGCACATATAAGCAACAATGGCTGCTACGCCACATTTGTTGCATCGCAACGCGCTCTGTGATGAAGCATAATAAAATAACGCCTAGGCGGTCAATGGCTTTAGTTGATCACTTTTCCGATCATTCGATAACTCTTAAAATAAAATAAAATCATGGATAGTTGCAGCGTGAGCCAGGTATGCTCATTGCAGGTTCCATGTGCCACAGCCTTGCACCAGAGCTGGCTGGCTGACATGTGGCTGACCCGACCCAGTGATGATGCTTCCTGTCGGTGGGTTCGCAGCTACCTCTCCTCCCTGCCGTTGCCTGGCGCCGGCGCGCTCTGTTGCCATGGGAGATGTTTATGTAAGCCGTGCCTAATCCTGTTAACTGCTACTGCGGGAGGGGTGGGTGCCTGAGCTGAGACAGCGGCATCGAAAGCAAAGATGGGGAGGAGGAGGGGGTCGTGAATAATAATAACAATAACAAAGAACCCCACTCAGATATGTATCGATATTCTAACATGTTTGTTTTTCTACCTTGATTTATTTCAGACATGATGAGCACCCGTTATGCGCCTGGCACCTAATGTCTCTCCTTTAAATGAGATCCAGGGCTGGTGGTGGTGAGTGACCTACTAAGGATGCTTGAACGTGTCAACAACGCAAAAAGAGAAATCGTGGGGGGAGAAGATGCACGGCCAATGGCACGCAAAGCCGCGCAACACCCTGCAGCGCTCGCCATTTTAGCTCTGTTGTTGCGCGTTGCTGTTTTCCGATCACACATCTGCGAATGTTTTTTTGCACGGAAAGTACATTTTTTATGGCTCGGAAAAATATCGACGCATCGTACACCGCGAAGCCGCCAGGCCTCGCTGTCTCGCCTAAGCTCCTCAAACATCATGCTCCTCCTCCTCCTCATCATCAAAAAGTAGGTTTTGAGTAAGATTTGTGGATGCTCGCCTCCCCTTCATATTAGCCATATTCTTCCATTTACTTCCATTTTCTCTCTTTTCGGTGAGGGACGGCAAGGGAGACGACTAAACCTAATTATCCTGATTAAAAAGCAGAGAGAGATTCAAAAGACTCATACAAGAGGAGGATTATACGTATGCACAGTAAAAAATCCTCAGTGTTTCTTTTCTCCATTGGTAACCGAGCGTGTACAAAGCGTGTACACAGGGGCGTCACAAGGGAGGAAAAGTGGGACTGGGTTACTAGGGCCCAAGGTGGAGGGGCCTTAATTATTTTATTCTTTAGCTATTGAAAAATAGCAGATATACAAGCTCTACAAGCTGCGACCTTGTAGATCTGCTATTTTTGAAAAGTCATGAAAATTGAGCAAATCTTTGAATATATGTATTTTTTAAGCGAACATTTGTAACTCAAATTTCGATTCTGCAGGGGGTCCCTGGAACTAAATATTTTTCACGATTTTTCAAAAAATAGCAGACCTACAAGCTCGCAGCGCAGCACTCGGTGCCGCGCTGTGAGCTTGTCGGTCTGCTATTTTTCAATAGTTAAAGCACAAAATAAAATGCGTAATAATGCGCTCCCAGTCAATGAATCCTTGTACCCAGGGCCCAGAATTTGGTGCGACACCCCTGCGTGTACACTCGTACACTCTCCGAGAGTTGAATTAACACTGACGGTTTTACAGTGTGTATACTGTAGCTATGGATGAAGAGGGGAGGGGCGAGGGAAAAAGAGAATATATGCGAGAAAGAGAGCAAAACGCGAATGTTCAAGTCTGATCTCTTTTTGAAGAATGAGAGATGACGATACTTAAAATACATCAGCAGCACTTATCCACTTAAACCTAATATACTTCGTACCTTCTGAACGTTGAGCCATTCTTACCGAAAACTTGCCTATTATGGCGTGCCCAGAAAAGGAATGCCAGGGTTCATACATGTGGTTTAATACACACACTAATCCGGTAGTGTTCATTTATAGTAACTCTGTAGCTCCAAATGCGAGTGTGTGTGTGTGTGTGTGTGTGTGTGTGTGTGTGTGTGTGTGTGTGTGTGTGTGTGTGTGTGTGTGTGTGTGTGTACTAGGGCATTCACGAATAGTGATTTTTAGTATTCGAATTATTCGACCTCAAAGTATTCGAATAGTCGAATATTCGACAGGACTGGCCAAACTGTCAAATATTAAGCAAGGCATTGTGAGCATGTAGATCTGCTATTTTCACGATATTTATCTGCGGAACCGAGTCACGTTAAATGTAATACCTGCAATTCCAAGTGCTTGTCAGGGTGGGGGTCCCCAGTTCAAATATGTTTATTTTGGGGGTCACAGCCTAAAAAGGTTTTTAGAACCCCTGGTATAGAGCATTATTCATTCTTATGACTTCCTATCTAGCCAAGCTGTATAAACTATATATTTTTTAAAGAGAAAACAATAAACAAAAATCAAATAAGCGAATATTCGACTTCGGTGAACAACGTTGAATAGTGACTTTGATATTCGAATATTTGGTGAATGCCCTAGTGTGTGTGTGTGTGTGTGTGTACTCCCTATATGTAGATGGGATTGGACGGTCAACCTACACGGCTGTTCGTTTGTCTTCATCTCCTCCCCCCACCGTGTCCTTTACCCCTCCATTCACCTCCATTAGCTTTATTACAGTGTCTTGGCTGAGGTATCGGTCTGTCCTGCGCTCACTCGCCCGTGAAGGTCACCAGTGGCCCCCAGAACATGCTCCATACAGAGCTACGGTCAGTGTAAAAGGGTCTACCCCACACTGGTTTACAATATTATTGCGATAATCAAAATCCATTATCCTGGGGCGGAACATTTGCCAAAAAATAGCAGATCTACCAGCTCACAACGCGTCAAGCTTGTAGATCGGCTATTTTTTGGCAAAGACATTTGATAGAGAGTGGGGAAAAAAAGACTGTATCAAGTACATATTATAAATATCTTTTACCAATTATAGAGGGTTTAAGTGGTACCGGATATGCAGCTCGGCAAATAAAAGGTGAATTCATCCCAGTGCATGATGGAAGACGATATCCCAATAAATAAAATCTCCACGATACGATTATCGTGAGTGTTTTTTAACACGTTAAACGATAATATCGCGTATCGTCCCATCCCTACACTGGTTGTGAAGGTAAGAATTTGGGTAGCTAAATGGCCAGGCAAATCCGACATGTTTCTCAAATCCCATCTTTGGGACTGATTGTCCACATTGCAAGTGACCAGAGCCTATCTGTGCATTCAGAAATCGTCGACCTACATATCTGCATTGGTTACAATGGTGGTCGCTCGCCGAAAGTAGAAGATCTACAAGCTCACAATGAATGCATCACGGTGCAATGGTCTGTGCGCTTGTAAATCAGCTATTGAGGGACACCGTTGTGCGACAAAGCATAAATTAGGCTTCAGTGTATAGGCTGAGATACATCGTTCACATCTTTAGAAATCAGATTTGAATTGTACTTCAAACCACCTAGGAATGTGGTTAAAAATCTGATTAGCAGAAATCTTGTTTGCATTGTGTTTTTTGTGTTCAGAGTTCAGGCTTCATCAATCCCATCTGATTCCAATCTGGATAGGCCAAAGTTTGTGGCCTGATTTGTGCTGCCAGTAAACCAGATTCCCATTCGGTGCCACAGCTTGGTCAAGTGTAAACAGATGTCTCGACACAAGTCACATGCAGTAACTGTCATTCCCAAATGTATGCCAGGCAGACATCACAACCAGTAAGACGCCTAAGGGCAAAAAGCGACCTCGCTCTAAAGGGCGAGGTCGTGCCATCCGTCTTGGCCATATATGGATTCTGTTAGTGTGGTTCTCCTAACAGGGCATCATCTGGGATAAAATCCCTTTTATGCCCATATATGGAGATCCCTCACAGAATCCCTTTTGTGCCCATATATGGAGATCCCTGCTCTGAGTATCTGACATCACTGTGATGTCACCTGTGATGTCACAGTGTGCCAGGGCGTATAACAAAAAAGACTGTTAAGTGTGGTTCCCCTGACATCACAGTGACATCAGAGTATGATGTCAGAGCGACAAACCCATAGACCGTAAAAAGGTGTACACGTCCAGACGGACGCGGACAAGCTGTGCCGTTTCTCATAGTAAACTTGCTCCCTGCGGTCGCAATCAACACTTGTAGTAAAAGTAACAATACTGCATTATGTGAACATATTCTGTTACATGTAAAGGTCCTTCATTCTTTTTTTTCAGTAAAGGTCAAACTTATTAGTACTTTTTAACTCATTAAAAGCCAACCCCGCGATGTCGCGGGAAAAGTAATAGAGTATCTATAGTGCCATCCACGCGATGTCGCGGGAAAAGTAATATATTACTGTAACGGCGAGTAAAAATACCTAGTACAATGGCCGACGCTCCGGAGACGAAATCCGCGCTGATTTGTCATCATCACGGCTCCACGAGCACACAATAGTCATCCCATAACATTGAGGTGGACGGCCGATCTCATCTTTAATGTCCATTATCTCAAAACTACACTTTAGAAGCTAGGATGGAGGCAGATGCTCGCTTATTTTACACAGTTATAAAAGCTCCCGGTCGGCCATTACACAACTCCACGTGGACACGCATCGGTTCCGGCGCACGATCCGATGACGTCAGACCGGAAGTACTTCCGGTCTAGACTTCTGGCCTTCAAAATAAGACAGCGGCCGTTAATGGGGCCGGGAGGGGGCACTCTGGACCCCCTAATCCGTTAATGTCCTGGGCTCAGAATGAGTTAAAATAAAATTCTAAATCTGCAAAGTAACTAAAGCCGTCTAATAATTGTAGTGGAGCAAACAGTACAGTATTTGCCTCAGTACAGTATAGAGCAGTGGTTTTCCGGGGGGGGCGACCAGTGGTGGTCCTTGAGGGAGTTCGAGGTGGTCCCCAGCTAAATGATGGAGACTTGGTGACCAAACGGACTCTGATAGATCTTCAACTCTTTAGAGCGTGAAATTCATTTTACGCTCTAAAGAGTTAAATTATTGTTAAACATCTGCAATACTTAATTTACAATAAGTCAATCAAGTACAATTAGCGAATGCAGCGCAATTACTTTGATCAACGTTTGCCCATCATCTCTCCAACCACATCAATACAGCATGAAATTGCGGACAAAATCTTATCCAACGACAACAAAATATTCTACGTTTTGGATCAGAGAGGCTAAATCTCACCAAATACATAATGGATCTTGATACGAAAAAGGTTGAAAACCACTGATATAGGGTGTAAAGAGTACCTCTGTATAGCACTTGAGTAAATGTACTTAGTCACTTCCCACCACTGCCCCTGTCATGGCTAGAGTGCAAGCTAGCAATGAGCAGGGTTACCATCCATTTCTCTACTGTTGCTAGGACCGCATGGGAACAAATGAAAAGTCTGCATGCTAAACCGTGTGGTAATAATTCACTCTTTACCAAGACAACGTTTCGATCTGGTGGGATCTTCGTCAGGTCAATACGATCGCCGACCGCGCTGCAGCACCCAGCCTGGAGGTGGTGCATGTCTGTCTGACACACACACACACACACACACACACACACACACACACACACACACACACACACACACACACACACACACACACACACACACACACACACACACACACACACACACACACACACACACACACACACACACACACACTGCGGTGAAACTATATTTCTAGATTAGAAGAACCGGCGTTCAGTTCCAACATGGGACAACGGCTCCAACACTGCTGCCCTGACATGCATCTCAGATCTGATCATCTGCATACAACCTCCGACCGCTCTCCGCCATAGAATCCGTAATTGTGTTTAGAGAGAGAAACAAGAATGGAGTCAATGGAGCGAGAAAATGTGCGCGAGATGGTAGCATCTTGTGCGTGCGTGCAAGCGTGTGAGTGTGTGCGCGCGCGCGCGTAACAAGGAGTATAGCAGGTAGATGTAGTATTTTTCTTTATCTTCATAATCATAAAATGTGTACTTATGCATGCCAATTAGAAAATAAATAGTTATCTATGTCATAATTGTATAAGGGACAGATGATAGACGAGTGTGCATGGGACCTCACACACACCTCTCTGTCCATTCTCATAGAAGTACAGTATGTGCAAGCAGTGCAGAATCCATTCATTTCTCCCCATTTCACACTCTCTCTAACACACACACACACACACACACACACCACACACACCTTGGCTCAGCCTGCGGGCTGCAGCCTCCAGCCCATTAAGCAGTGTTTTGTTCTGCTCAGCGTGCCATCATCACGCTGATGTTTCTGCTGATCACAGTGCACAGAGCAGCCGTAAAGAACAAGCACTGTACTGATGCTGCGCTGGGACCGCCGTGATCACACTGCACTGAGCCCAGTGGTTCTCAACCTGCGGGTCGGGACCCCCAGGAGGGTCCCCAAATTACTATTATTATTATTATTGATGAGATGGTATGATGAGATGATTAACTTAATCTTAACTAGCCCTTACCCGCCTGAACAACAGCGCCCCTCCCTTAACATTTGTGGTCACAAAAGGTACTGTAGGCTAAATAGATATAGATACACCATAAAAATGCTAATATACAGCATACGATTTGTGAAAGTGACAAACGGGCTTCACAGTTATGTCAGGTGTGTTCATATGCTGATGGTGATGCGATTTCAGATCAATTGCTCCAGCCACCGAGGAGAAACGCTGAGACAGACAGACACTCACTCAGACATTCGCAAAATTATAGTATAGATGTGCAACGTTTGTTTTCTCACTCAACAGTGAACAAACCAACATGAAGTTTAAGTGTATAGAGGGTATCTGAACTTTTCTGTGACAAAAAGTGATCATTTAAGGGCTTTTTAATACCTCTAAAATGACAAATTAAACATTGGACAAATTGTCAAATATTAGAGGCAGAAATTGTGAAAATAGCTGATCTACATGCACACAACGCCTCGCAATTTTCACAATAGAATCGTGTTATACAAAATGTAATGCCTCAACTTAGTGCTCATCTAGGGTGGGGTGGGAGGGTCCCCAGTTTAAATATGATAATTTTGGGGGTCGCGGCCTGAAAAGGTTGAGAACCACTGCAATAAGCAACCCTAAAAACCACTGCTTCTCAAACCACTACTTTCTCATGTCAAGGACCCCCAGATTCATGTGTGTTTGGCCACAGACCCCCATCTGAAAAGATGTTGTGCTAGAGTAGGGAGGGACCCCCATAAGAGATGATTTTTGTTAAACATTTTCACATTTATAAAAAAAAAACATTTTCACATTTATAAAAAGAAAAAGAATGTAATAGCCGATCTACAAGCTCACAAGAACTAAAAGCTCATAACTTGTGCTTGAAGATCAGCTATTTTTTAAATGGTAGACGGATTATAAAATTGGGTTAAAGCGGTTAAACTGATTTTGACACTATCACTCATTTTGCTTGGGACCCCCTGGAATGGGGTGCTACAGCACATTTTAAAGCGCTGATTTATTTCAAAGGCCGTTGCTGAAAACAGCCTCTGGAGAAAACATTGATTTAGGAACAAATTCATCCATTGCTTATCAACTACGAAATTATGTTTGACCAACATTCAACTCAATTATTCAGATAACATCTGCAACATTTTAATAATTTAGGAGAAAACAAACTATTACGAAATCTAAAAATAAAGCCATTTATGGCATCTGACTGTTCCTGCAGGATTATGGGGTGAAATATGTACGATATATGGCCATGGTTGTGAATATACGTACTGGTCCTTTATCCCATTAAGACCTGAGGCCGATTCTACAAATACCTTCGAAAATCAGCAGTTCTCACAGATTTTGCATAAATGTTCAACAATAGCAGATGTACAAGCTCGCAGCTCAGCACTAAGTGACACGCTGTAAGCTATAAATATAATTTAATATATTTTCACCTATAATTATATGCCCCAAAAGGGATGATTATATTATTAACGTATTTATTATATAAATCGATTATAATCGACTAAATTGATTCGTTCGATTAACTGTTGCAGCCCTAGCTCATAGTGTGCACAATTCACAGCCTGTGCTATGCCAACCATAAAAAGCAATTCTCAGTACATATCACATCAAAATGCACCTTCAGCTTGCAGCAGGAAAAAGGAATGCGCCCCGATTTGGCAGAGGCAGCATTTTCTTTCTGCGTTTGCTGTGCGAAAAGAAATAGAGGGGAACATATAAGCAATTTTTGTCGCTTTTGATGAGAGCGGTTGTGAAACGGACAGTGTGGTCTGATCTTACCAGACAAAGCGGCAACGCGGCCGCGTTGCGCTGACTCAGTTCTGTACAACGTTAGTATCCTGGAGCTGCATGCTGCATGCTGCATGCGCTTGACTCTGACGCGAGAGCTGCAGAGGGCAACAATAATCCACTGTTGTACAGTTGGGAGTGTGCAGCACGGAGAAGGAAGGTAAACAATTGCAAGGTTCTCTCGTTGAAGAAAGGGCTGGCCTTAAAATCCCTTATCAAGGCTCGTCTTATCAGCACAGGTGTACGTGCATGTGTGTGTGTGTGTGTATACAAGTGTGCACGAGACTGCTTTAGTGGGCCTGCATGCATGTCCTACGTGACAGCATTTTCCATTCGTTGCTTCCCCTGTCATCTTCACAAAAGGTCAAAGTACTGTACACTTGGCACGACTTGCTTGGAACATTTGCCCACTGGTCTCTCTGTGCCCGTGACTGTCTGAACATTGGCAGAGCATGTAAAGCCTGCCCTGGCACCTCTCTGCCAGGAACCAGGGGCGTTAGACAAGGTCTGGATCGCTCACCAAGCACGCCGAGCGAACGAGAAAGTCAACCAGGCCAATTTGGTGCCAGCTCATCAGTCTTAGCGGTGGGACGGCAAAGTTGAGTTGGACACCTCTACCAATGCGACCGTAGGGGCTTGGATCACATTCAATAAACAAATCTCCAGTCTTCAAGAGGCACATGGTGAAGCGAAGCCACAAACGTAATCAGTATAACAACAAAGCAAGAACAACAACAACAACTCAGTGGTAAGAACTCAGCATGTCGTGTGACATGTTTTGACTATTTGAGGGGGGGCCGTCCCGCTGGCTCATCCAGGTTGAGCCAGGATTTAAGCAACACATCCTGGGTTCTGACATGGATTCATGTTGTGTTAAAATGGTAATTAGTGCATGTTTGGTGTAGGAAATTCTCTCTCTCACACACACACACACACACACACACACACACACACACACACACACACACACACACACACACACACACACACACACACACACACACACACACACACACACACACACACACACACTTCACAGCATTACCTGCTATAGAAGTTGGCACTTGGCAGCCTCACAGCATTCTTCTTCTGGCGGGCTCGGTGCAGCGTTTGACATTGCACTTGTCTGGTCGTGGGCGGATGTGATGTTGAGGAGCGACCCGAGGTGCGTGGAGGGTAAATGGAGGGGCTCCCCAGAGGGGCCCTGCGTGTTCTCTCTCTGGTCCTCTTCAGGAGTTCAGGGGAGTCCCATGGCACCGGAAGATTAATGAAGCTGTACTGACACCAAATGATCCCTGCAGGATGGCACAAGCACACACACACACACACACACACACACACACACACACACACACACACACACACACACACACACACACACACACACACACACACACACACACCTCTTGTTACAGTAGCAGTCTTGTGCTGTGCAGATAGATATACAATGCACAGGTACATGTCAGGTACAGCCTAGGTGCAAAATGTATACATGCCATGGCATGATGTCATCATGTCATGAGTCCTATTATAGCACATAATAGCACATAGCCTACTTTGGGCAGCAAAGAAAGAAAGCCTAGAATGGCTTTTAAATAGGGCTTTTCTGCCCAAATATCCTTGGAGATGAAAAATAAATCTCTAAAATTGGAGCTTTCAGTTTGAATATTCAGTTTAACAAAGAACCTTATGTAACGTGTGGATCACAGACAGACTGTGTTGCAAGGCACTGCACCAGACAGCAGTCCAGAAAGAGCATGCAGCAGGACCAGCCTTCATTCAACGACAGATGAAAGAGAGAGAGAGGGGAGTTTCCAGTTTGTCCTTCTTCTTCCATAGCCTGCTGTCCGTCCTGGTAATGATGCAGGCAGGCCTAGGCTGCACAGCAGCCAGCACTGGCCAGCCAGAATGTTTTTAGGTGTCGCATTAGTACACGTGCTGCTATAATCTCACACACCTGCAGTCGAGCTATAGCCCTGTCTGTGTGTCATTACATGTAACAGCACCCCCACCTTGTGGTCAGAAATGGGTATTACAAGTGGTTGTCCTGGTGGGAAATCAATGGGGAAATGTGTTTTCCATGTTAGTAACATTGTTAACTATTATTAAGTAGGCTAAGTAAGCTATATTAGCTTTCTATCTTGTACTAGGTTTAGTAAATCAACTAATGGCGTAAGGCGTAGGCTATAATACATACACCGTTAACGTGCTCACAAAAACCTATGACGCAGAATGTGTCACTAAGGTTAGGTGCAGCCTAGCCTGATTTCAGACTACGCTGCAGTTCACTCAGAGAGTGGGCGGGTCTATTGGCTGGAGCCAGGCTAGCTCTGGTCCATAGCGTTAGTGGAGTTCTCCCTAGGGAGAACTCCACTAACGCTATGGACCAGAGCTAGAGCCAGGCTAGGTGCAGGGTCCGTGTATACGTCGGCCTTTGGCGAATTTGATTTAAATGTTTTAACTTTTAATTCAGAATACAGTCCAAAACAGTCCAAAACGGGCCGTTTCTGAATGCTGTTTGGAAGTGGCAAAACAAAACTTAGAATGAAGTATTGTAAGAACAAAATGAGACCCGGTTCGAGCTTCTCGTTGCTGTGGTTCAAAACAGAATGCTGGTCGTCCAGCAGCACTCGAGAAAAAGCAATCGGTTTTGATGCACGCTGCTCCTACCCCGCCCCCCCTCCCCCTCATTCACCCCGGAGTGTAGAGATGGGATTTATGGCTCTTTGGAGTGAGCCGGATCTCTGGGATCCGTTCCTTTCAAAGAGCCGTTCAAAAGACTGTCTCTTTCTAGTTAGTAGTTACTCTGTAGATCTTTATTATAATTACAAATAACTTCAAACCTATATACATTTATTTCGGACATATAAAGGTACATACCTGCCATCTGAAAATAGCCGATCTACAAGCTCACAATTTTTTTCACGATTTTTCAAATTTTTTACTCATTGGAAAACCTGTGATTATATTATAATCATTATAATACAATATAAATTTGTATTACAACTATCCTAAATTATAATACACTATAATGGATTATAACAGTGATTATAATACAATATAAAGTATTAATGTATTACTATGATAATTATAATACACTATAATAGATTATAAAAGTGGTTATGACACAATAGGTACATACCTGCCATTTGAAAAATATTTTTTCAAATGTTTTTTCTAAGTTTTTACTCATTGGAAAACCTGTGAAACAGGACATTCTGCATAATGAGTATGTTCTAATATTGGTACTTAAAGTACATTTTGATACAAATAGACTACTGTTTTGCTTTTACTCAAGACAACATTCCAAACTTCTACTTGATTGCAGTATTGATATTTATACTTAAGTAGAGAAATTGAGTACTTTCCCTATACACCACTGTTCATTAGAAAGGAACGGCTGACGGCTCCCTATTATGAACCAAATCCTATCGTTCATTTCAAAGCCGTTCAAAAGACTCGATTCGTTCACGAACGTCCCACCTCTACAGCAGTGTGCTGTGTGCAGTCAATCTGGTCGCTACTAGGCAGCTGCTAAATGTATCATCATAAGTGGAGATAAGCAGCGTACAGTGTTGGAGGAAGACATATGTGCGTGCCTGCGTGTGGAAAATAGCCATGATTTTCCAGGTACAGTATACATGTTTTAATGAATACCTTTGCGCGCTGCCGCATCCTGCCATTGTTTACGTGGTTAGCTTGTAGCTAGGTAGCATGGCTAACACTCTTGGCATCACTTGTTATTCCTTAAAACGTAATTAATATAACGTGGTACATGTGTACAGTTTTGCCCAGAAGTGCAATATCCCATACTCTCATTACTCCGACCCTAGGCATTGTTTCATTGATTGATTGATTGATTGATTGATTGAAGACATTATTAGAAGTTTGCATAGAAAAAAAGCTATTGGTCTTGATAGCACAGCAGTGAGATGGATGCACTCTTACTTGGTGGGGAGGGAACAGATGGTGGAAGTCAACGGAACCCTGTCCCCCCCCCTCCCAGTAAACTGTGGAGTACCTCAAGGGAGTATACTAGGACCACTGTTGTTCTTAATATACGTAAACGACATGTCATCTGCTTGTGACTGCAATCTGTTTCTGTTCGCGGATGACTCGGCTCTCCTAGTCTCAGGCAGAGACATTTTGCAGGTTGAAAAGGCCCTTAACTGTGAACTTAACAAGATCTGCACCTGGCTCAATGACAACAGACTCTCAATTCACCTAGGCAAAACTGAATGTATCCTCTTTGGATCTAGTCAGAAACTTAGCCTAGTTGAGAACTTCACAATTAAAGTAGGTGACACTGTGATAGAAAGAAAAAACCACATCTGCTACCTGGGTTGCATCCTGGAGGCTAACCTATCCAGTGAAAAAATGACCACCAAGGTAATCAATAAAGTCAATCAACGAATTCGCTTCTTGCAAAGAGTTGCCCCACTGATCAATATTAAATCCCGAAAGACACTAGGAGGTGCTCTTATTGGGCCCCTCATTGATTACGGAGTCCTTGTCTGGTATCGCGACGCCCCAGCTGCCTTAAAGCTAAAGCTCCAAACAGCCCAAAACAAACTAATTAGGGTTGTGCTTGGTCTCCCTCCTCTGACCCACCTTACCGAGCATCACCACGAAAGCGTGGGGTGGCTCAAAGTAGCTGACAGAGTACAGCATCTTGCAATGGGCCTGGTGTACAAGATACACTACACCTCCAAGATTCCCATGTACCTGACAAACTACTTCTTAAAGGTCAAGGATGTTCACGATCATAACACCAGAGGCAGCTCCACTAATCATCATCAGCGTAGATTTAACACTAAACAAGGCGCTAACTCGTTCTCCTGCTATACCATCAACATGTGGAACGCCCTTCCACAAGCCCTAAAGGAGAGCAAATCCCTAGCCTCCTTCAAAATTGGTATGAAAAGTCACCTTCAGACAGCAGCTACCCGTGACTTGTAAATAGACTAAGCCCCCATGCTCCCCCCCCCCTTTTTCTTTGTATTCTGCCTTTTGTATTTGATGCTCCCCCCCCCCTTTTTCTTTGTATTCTGCCTTTTGTATTTGATGTTATGCTTTTGAAACTGATATTATCCTAGATAAAGTACTATGTTCTATCCGTCTGTCTTTCAATGTTATATGAGATACTTAAAGTGTGGTTCCTGTGGAAATAAGCCTCGGCTTTCTAGGATCTCCTTTTAGTTGACCTTGTACCAGTGATTTGTACTGTCATGAAACTGTACTTTTTTCTATTGCAAACTTCTAATAAATTCTTCAATCAATCAATCAATCAAAGGTACAGTTTCATGACGATTGTAATGTCTAGTCAGGTCCTCTCATACTGTACACAGCGTAGACACAGTCATTATACATGTGATGCAACATACATAACATGGTTATGACGCACACGCTTTATTAAAGGCAAGCGCCGTTGTTTTGGAGATAGAACAATGGCCAGACTTGTTGCATGCGTTGCCAAGGGTTCAAGCCAGGACCCCCTTGGCTCAGAGATGAAGCAATGACCCCAAGTAGTATAAATACAATTGTGTTGCAAATTAAACTATTCATAGATGACGTGTTTGACTACACTGTCATCACTGATTTTAATTTAATTTTGTATTTGTTTAGTTACACATTATAGTGTGTTGGGACATGTACTTGTCTGCTCTTTTCCCCTAAACATCAAATCACTTTGCCAAAAATAGCAGATCTACAAGCCCATAACACATAGTGAGCTTGTAGATCCACTATTATTGGAAAAGAGATGTGGTGTTGACTCATTAACTATTTTTGGTTTAATTAATTTGAACATACTGTGTTTGTCTTGTAATTAATTATGCTTCTGAAGAGATTACACTCCATGAATGTCCATGAATTAAATACTGAGGGCTCTCAACGTAAAAAAAAGACTGTAAAAGGTTTTATTTGATATGTTCCTTTTAGGCAGGGTGTTTATCTGTACTTGTACTGTACTACATTTCAATTGTACAGTTCTCCATTTTTGTCTAATAAAATAAATAAATAAAAAACACTTTTTACTGTTAAATTACAATGTGTCCACAGGCTGCTGCTTAACAAGAGTACCCGAATCATCCCCGTCACCTCCAGCTGCCTCTTGCAACGACGAGGAGCTCAACAAGGTGCTGGGTGGAGTGACCATCGCTGCCCAACATCCAGGCGGTTCTGCTGCCCATGAAGACAGAGAAAGCCACCAAGAAATACATCTGCTTCATACTTCATACGTACAAACCCCACAAAGGCTCTTTTAAGAGACACCTACCCTCTCAATTTAAAAGGTTGATTCTATTACTGTCTATACAATACTGTACATTTTATACAAGCTGACTTTTCTTAAGCATGTCCCTGTGGCATGTCTATGTAGCCCATCGTGGTCATGCCAATTACATACTACAAAAGATGTAGGCTATTGTTAGATTGCATGGCTTAGTGCTCAGTTTATTGTTCCTATTGATCATTTGACACTTTGACTAGGACATTTATAAAGATTCAATTTGACCATTGGCTCTGTACTTTCCTGCTCTTTTCTCCCTTCAAACCAAATCACTTTGCCCAAAATGGGGGCAGACCTCCATTCAGAAACACCCCCACTTAGAAACATCCCCATTCAAAAATAGGTTGGTGTTTAGGTTAGGTTTAGGCAAACATTAGGCAAAAATGCTAAATCTACAAGCTCAAACACGTGGCGCATTGTGGGTGGGCATCACAACGTGTTGAGTGAGTAGATCAAAAAGATATTCTATTATCATATGAATAGGGATGCTAGCGTTTAATTTGTTGATGGTCTAACTTTAATGTATTATTACTTTCATTCAGAGATACTCGGTAATACTGGATGGTTACAGTTTTCTCTGCAATACATGCTATATTAAGTTTACTGTATCCAATAAATTATTTGAAAGAATACAGCTTCTTCATTGACTCACTCTGTAACAAGTCAAACATATCACTAAGAAACTGAAGCATCTTTAAAGGGGTTTTAGTTATGGCTGAATGTTATGAATGCCTCTGGCTCTGTGTTATTTCTAGGAAAGCACAGCAAGTGTGTGTTCTATACTTGGTTTTATTGGTCCAGGTCAGTTGTCAGCATTGGGCTTTCTTAATATATTATACAGTAGCAGGTGGAATTTCAAATTTTAGAGGCAAGGTCACTTGGCCTTTGGTGTTTTTTCTTTCTTTAGTTTTTTTAGGGCACAAATGCCAGGGCAAGAAGGCCAGTTGTTTGAAAGAATTTGTTGAATTTACATATCATCCCCCGTCACCTCCAGCTGCCTGTTGTCAACAAGGGTGAAGTGACCATCACTCAGGGTGGTGTGCTGCCCAACATCCAGGCTGTTCCTCTCTCCAAGAAGACGAGAAATCCGCCAAGAAATAAATCCTGTGCCTAGAAATAAATGCCTCTGTGTCCATGTTCTGTCAGCTTTCCCTGATGAATAATAATGTTCTTGTTGACACAACTTGACAGACTAGACACCACACGTTTATTCTCCAGTTGTAATCTACTATTTTTGCTGTTACTCATAATTGTCACTTTGGGGTTCTGTGGTTATATTGCTATTTATGTTTAACTTTATATTGTATTAGTCTGGCAGCCACTGATGTGACAATACCTCTATTACTAAACAGACTACAGGAAATGTCTTAGACACAGAAATGTTTTCTATTTTGTTTTTGAAATGTAATCTATACATAGGCGTATTTTGAGAAAATGGGCCTGTTGTTGTGGAATTCTGGATCAGTAATCGATAAGGTAAGTAGGAGACCAGACCATATTCTATGTGGTGATGGTTATGCTTTATGTACATGATATCATGGAGAGAAGTACAATAACACATGTCAGTGGTACGGTAGTTCTGCCAAGAGAACGGGAGTAATCATAGTTATACAACAGTTATACTGTTAGCTGCTTCCAAGGACTGGCTCAATCATATAACAAGATAAGCTGTTCCTAAACAATAGCTATCAGGCATATTGGAGACGATTAGGCTCGTGCAACCTACTGAATATAATGTATTGTAGAAGTATTATAATTGATGTTAATAGATATGAGCAGCGATATTATTGCTTTGCAGGCCCCTGTCACCAACATGCAAAAGGATTCCCCTGAAGCATTAGTGAAAAGCCCATTTTCCACAGGCTCAACACCACACCACACAGCCCACTTGTGCCAGGTTTTCCACTACAAGACTGGGTAGAGTGGTGTGAAAGTGGTACCAAAAAAAAAAATCCAATCTAGAGTAGGTCTGAGCTAGGCCAAACAGGGCCAAACACATCATAATGACTGATCACTCACTGACTTTTCATTTAGACCACCATACTGTATAGATACATGATGATAGATTCTATTGTGTCATAACCACTTTTATAATCTATTATAGTGTATAAATAATTATCATAGTAATACATTAATACTTTATATTGTATTATAATCACTGTTATAATCCATTATAGTGTATTATAATTTAGGATAGTTGTAATACAAATTTATATTGTATTATAATGATTATAATATAATCACAGGTTTTCCAATGAGTAAAAATTTAGAAAAATCATTTGAAAATAGCCGATCTACAAGCTGTGAGCTTGTAGATCGGCTATTTTCAAATGGCAGGTATGTACCTTTATATGTCCGAAATAAATGTATATAGGTTTTAAACATCTACAGCAGGGGTCTTCAACGTTTTCAGGCCAGGTACCCCCAAACTGACGGGGAGATGGAGCAGGGACCCCCTACCACCTCGTAAGGTGGGGGGGTCGGGGCTACGACATATTTTTTATTTTAAACATGTACAAGTTACAGCGAGCAGGGTGGGCCGTACCACAACCATTTCTAAACAAACATACTACTTATTAACTGAGAACAAATGTCAATAATATGTCAATAGCAATCATGTATTCAAGCTATTCAAAATGGATAGAATCATGATTTATTTTTTAACATAAATGTGGAAAATGGCACAAAAAAAAAGAAGGAAAAAACATTAATTTTTTTTAAATCGTTTTTTTTTTTATCAATAATTTCGCGGACCCCCTGCAGTACCTCCGCGGACCCCCTAGGGGTCGCGGACCCCCTGTTGAAGACCCCTGATCTACAGAGTAATAACCACTAACTAGAATGAGACAGTCTTTTGAACGGCTCTTTGAAAGGAACGGATCCCAGAGATCCGGCTCACTCAAAAGAGCCATAAATCCCATCTCTACACTCCGGGGTGAATGAGGGGGAGGGGGGGCGGGGTAGGAGCAGCGTGCATCAAAACCGATTGCTTTTTCTCGAGTGCTGCTGGACGACAAGCATTCTGTTTTGAACCACAGCAACGAGAAGCTCGAACCGGGTCTCATTTTGTTCTTACAATACCTAATTCTAAGTTTTGTTTTGCCACTTCCAAACAGCATTCTGAAACGGGCCGTTTTGGACTGTTTTGGACTGTATTCTGAATTAAAAGTTAACACAAATAAAACTGAAACGCAAAGGGCCGGAAAATACACTGACCGTGCAGCCTAGGATACAGAGGAGATACAGAACTTTATTAATGATGTATTTTGTAGGCCTATTTAACTTTTAATAATAGGCTATCTATCCTTAACAATTAACGACGTCGCCAATGCCAATCATAAGAGGCTATTCAATGTGTGGCTATTCAATTGCTCCTTCCAAAAAATCATGGCACAATATTATAATGGATTGTATTCCTTGTGAATACATAACATGTATGTTACACTCCAAGATAGACAGACGCCTTTTATAAAATCTGGGACCCCTACTTAAGATTCATCGGGCCCACGCTGTCTGCTGCTGTGCTTAAAGGGTTTCCCTGTTGGCCTTGACTTCTATCTGTCGCTGTTTCACTTGTCCTGAAGTTTCTCGACTGATGTTGAACTGTGCTCAGTGAATCTAGTTCCGATCTGGGTCAGGTGCCTGCCCTCTCCACTCTGAGGGGGTCGTGGGGGGGGGCTGGGGACTGATTGCTTCGCTCATCATGTATACATTTTTTCATTCTACATGTTATTGCCTGAGCTTGTTATGATTATTATTCTTTTGGTTTTGTTGTTCTAGTTTGTTTGTCTCTTTTTCCTTTTCTTGTATAGTATTGTTGTTGTCTTTATAATGTATGTTTAAAAAATTAATAAACATACTATTCAAAAAAAAAAAAAATTAACGACGTCAATGATAATAAAACTAAAAATGCTGTGACAATGTTAGGCCTACCTGTCCTGGACAACAAATAATTGTGAAATTGTCGACATTTGACGAACTTTATGTGAATAATATATAACGTCGTGTTATTGACACAATGTAAGAAATGTACATGAATAGGCCGTACATATTACACGAATATTTACCTGTTAACTGGTAGCTTTTCGGAAGTTTTCGCTGGAGTTCAAGGCAAGCCATCATTCCTATGAAAATGGTAAAAGTGTGGCCTACCTAAATGTGAGCGCCTTTTTGGGCTGCGCGCGAGGCAGGCGCGAGCCATGCGCTCGTGCTGTGTGAGGTCAGGTAGCCGACTAGCCGTGTAGTTTAACCAGTTTAACCCTAAAATGGCTGTGAATGATGTTACATTTTACATAGGATATATAGGCCTACATTCCATCGTGTATACCAGATGCATGAAATGTAGGCTATAATATTACAAGTGGTAGTGCTATCATAAGTGCTAAACCCAAGCCCAAAACACATTGCACCTGAGTAGGCTAGATATCTAGCCCAGCAAGAGAGTAGCATATTAACCCCGATTAACCCTTACACTGAATTACCCCAAAATGTCCACTCTTCTTTTTTTCTTTTTTTGTCAAAATGATTAGAAAAATGCTACATGAATAGTGGTAGTATCTAATTACGGACAATCAGTTGGTCAGATATAGCCTAAACTCAATCACAGCATTTTAAAAGACTGTATGGTTTTCTGCATTTTAAGCAATTAAGCTTTTTGCACATCTATTCCCCATTTGTGCAATTGTGTGCCCACTGGCACTGACCAGCAGTTTTTTGTTCATGCCATGATAAACGAAATAAATAAGAACTGTCAATATATTTAATATGATGTAGGCCTATAGAACACCAATATAAAGTTAAAGGTAAAAGGCAGGTTCAACTTTAAGGGTAGTGTGTTCTAGATATCTTCTTGCAGGGGCATCACAAGGGGGAGAAAGTGAGTTACTGGGTGAGGGGGGCTTGAACCCCCTCCCCATGAAGAGCATTCATATGTTGGGAGCCCACAGTGAATCCTTGTACCATGCAGGGTCCCGAATTTGGTGTGACACCCCTGTCTTCATGATACCAATGTTCATAAAAAGTTGAATATTGATTTGGCTCCATTCAAAATTATTTACCTAAGAGTAGGCCTATATGCATCTGAACTGCAGTGTATTCAACAAAGCAGAAATAGGCTACCATGATCATGTTTCCCTGTGTGTTCAGTTTTTGAAAAGTATCTCCCATGTGTTTGTGAATCCCAAGTTTTATTTTTATTTAGTTAAATCTTTTGACAAATCACATTTTAAGCACTAGAACTACCTTGTTTTAAGACATTTTTGAGAAGTCCCTTCCAAATGTGTCTTTTTTTAGGGTGGTTTTAAAGTGAAGCTCTGCTAAACCTCTATCCTGCATGGGCAGGCAGGAGGAGTGCAGGTGGTTAACCCATCATACAACTGTCAGGCATACATTTATACATACTCTTGCCTCTTTGCAGGGGATAGCGGTGCCCCCAGAAGGAGAAGGTTTCGCCTGGGAACAACGGCACGGCAGGAGATAAGAAAGTTCCAGAAGAGCACTGAGCCACTGTTGTTCATCAACCTTGAACTGAATGTCCTTGTTCTTTCATTGCTTTCTTTTCTTTTCGGTCTGATTTCTATTTCATTCTATATGTCTCTTGTTTTTTAAATGCATCACTGCAAACCAAATCCCATTCAGGACATTAAATATTTGAACTTGGTGCACATCACAACTTAAAGTTTGTGCTTAGAATATCTGACATTCCTTATTGTTTCAGGCCTGGGAGGTGTGCTGGCACTTGAGCAGCCACCCGAAGAGATGGCAGGTCTATGCTTTGTTGGGCCTACAAGAAGAAAGACAAATTATACTTGATACAGGGTTCCCACAAATTTTTACCAATTAATTTCCAAAACCTTTCCAGAATATTTAACCCAATTTCCAGGACTATATAACAATAATTCAGCTCAATAACAGGCCGCTTACTCCTATGCGCAATGCCCAATGACAGATAGTGTATGCCAGTGGTTCTCAACCTTTTCAGGCCGTGACCCCCGAAATAATCATGTTTTAACTGGGGACCCGGCACCCTGACGAGCACTAAGAGTAGAGGAATTTTGTATAACACGGTTCTATTGTGAAAATAGCAGATCTACATGCTCACAACGCCTCGCAAGTAGATCGGCTATTTTCACAATTTCTGCCTCTAATATTTGACAATTTGGCCAATGTTTAATTTGTCATTTCAGAGGTATTAACAAAATCAATAACCAAAGACAATGCATATATATTTTTTCCAGGACCTTCCAGGACCCTTGATAAATTCCAAAACTTTAACAGGAATTTCAAAATATTTCCAGGAATTTCATGACCGTGGGAACCCTGTTGATATGTTTAGCATCTTTCCAATAGAACTATTTTACATGCCTCATCCACAGTTCTCTCCTCCTCCCCCAGGCAGCTTAGGCCTACTTGGTACATTTTTGTCTGATGCCAAGCTGTGTGGCACTGGTATCCATGCCTGGCCATGTAAATTGGTGAACAGACTCTAGTCAGACCAAGAGAAGAGTGGATTCCGTTTATAAACTTACATTTTGAGGACATAAGGACCACAAAGCAAATGCTGTGATCATCTACTTCCACCAGGGACAGTAGCCAATAGCTCTGGCCTCAAATGATAATGAGTGTGGCTCATTCATCAAACCTCTGCTTTGCTGACTAATGTTCTGCATTTTTTTCTTTGTTCATCGTAGTCGTATGCAAAGCACAAGTATACATTTATTATGGCTGTGTATGATTTTCTTAATAGGAAGACATTTTTTATTAACGAGTGACTGGTGAGAACAAATGTAAGAAACTTTAAATGTTTATGAATGAGGCTCCTAATGATTTTCATTTTTCTTTTTGCCTGCCCCCTTGTGGTGCCTTTGTGGTTCCCATTTACCACAGGAGGTGAAACAATAAAAGCACATGCTTTTTCCAATACATACATTGTCCAGGTGAAAGCCAAGATAGCTTATTGTTAACTGTTACATTCCATCCAGCCATGTAGGAGAAAATGTAGAGGATCCAAGCCAAAGTCGTTTTCAAACTGTGAGAGGTACAGTGTGGATTGTGACATCGCTATTATTCTGTGTATACTGAGTGTGCGTACGCACAAACAGAACAAGACAAGACACACTTTGCCCACATGACATATTTCTCTAATTAGCAATTACTTTAAGTACAGCAAATTAAATTTATTTCAATTAAATAAGATCCCATCACATTTCACAGCTATAGGGGCCTACACAGTAAGCAAAGACAAGAGCCTACTTTCTGTCCATGGTTGGAACTACACCACAGGGTAGTTCTGAGACCCCTCTTCTCCCCCTTTGGAAGCTCCAGAGAGCATGTTCTATAGCAGCTGCTTTGGGACAACAGTCCAGAGAGTGTGTCCGTCCATATGTTGAACCCGGAAGAGTTTAATTCCTAAATGAAAAGTCCACCATTTGAAAATAAGTAAATACAATTCATGTGACACCCAATCTTATGAGATTATTCATATTGACTGTCGTCATAAGGAATAAACTAAGCAAATGATAGCGCTCTTTCAAAAATGATAGTAACAAGAGTCCCTTTGTTGACAAAATCAATACTTTTACATACTCCGTTTTTTTAGAGCTTTTCAGGGGGTAGTGTTTTGGAATAAAACGTTTTTAAACGGCTGATCTTCAAATTAGCCTTTTCTTTTTTTTCTTTTTAAACACCCCGCGTTTCAGGGACTGTGTGCGCCCGAGTGTGACTCAAACGTCCTGGCACAGGGCTTCATATGCATCCCCGCTCCGCTGTCCGTCCGCGTTCAAAGGGACATCCAGACGTACGTAAGATGGCAGCGGTGGATTCAAGACAGCACGGCATGGGTCTTCCTGATGCCCACCAGGTTGTCCACGCTGAGGGACCTCCTCATAGCTGATTTACCCAGGTCCTTGTACTTGTCCTCGCAGAGCCTGGAGATGGCCTGGAAAAACATCACAAATGCAAGGCTGTTACTAGTGGAACCAGGGGCGTCACAAGGGGGGGGGGGGGGGGGGAAGTGGGAAGTGGGAAAGTGGGCCTTAACTATTTTATACTTTAGCTATTGAAAAATAGCAGATATACGGTACAAGCTCACAGCGCACCGAGTGCCGCGCTGCAAGCTTGTAGTGTATATATATATATAATATATATATATATATATATATATTTGAGCGGTGCAAACCGCTCCATATTTCACTTTCGGTTTATTTAGCTAAAACATATTAGCACGGGACGATTCTTTCATTCTTCATCGATTGGCTAGTTGATTAACTAAACATTAGAATCGACCAATCAGAAACCGTTCTACTCGTGACGATATGTGTTAGCCAAACAGAACAGACCAATCAAATGCTGTGTTGTTCATGCTAATTTAGATCTGTCTTGGCCATTACACTTGCACTTGAGACCGGTTTAAAGTTCATGAAAGGTCCAGGCGTAATGGCCAGGTTGTTTCATATCCTGGACTTTTCCTAAACCCTCTGTCTGTTTTGTTTGAGCTTCTGGTCTGGACTGCATATTATTTTTCTCTTCTATTCACTCTTTGACTGCCACCAGGCTGTTAATGGCCAGGCTGTTTGTCTGACATCCTGTCTGTTCTCCCTCTGTCTCCCCCTTGCTTTATAACCCACAAGAAGCTATTTGGCTCTATCTGGTTTCAGACAGCGACAATTAGGAGTTTCTCCTGCATCTCGGCTACTCAAAATGGAGTTTCTGGTAACACATAAATGTGCACATGAATGTGCACGATAAATTGTTATTAGCCTTTGGTCTGGTCAAGGATACTAACAAACCTGGCTGGTATGTTGCGCATAATATACTCCCGACATAATCTGTTTCCAAGAGGCAACCCAGCACTTCTTGGCGTTGGCCGTCAGTCAAAGTTAGAGGGAAAAAGTCTGACCAACCCGCATATCCTCGACCTTTCTGGCGCAAATCGACCCCCACCCAGGATTCAAGACAGCGACCACGCTACATTAAACCCTGTAGTCTATGGTTGCTGTTTCGAATCCTGGGAGGTGTTAGTTTTGAGCCGGTGTAAAGGTCAGGACACACGAAAACCTTATATAGTCTGAGCAGACCTCTAGACTGACATCATACACAACACAAAGAATATTGCCATGCATGCCTATCAACACTGATTCACGCAGGCGCCCTTACAGGAATTAGTTTGCAACGCTCACTTCGCACGGGTGCGATTTGTTTTAAGTGAACATTATTAACTCATATTTTGCTTCTGAATGGTTCCTGGAACTAAATATTTTGAGATGGGGGTCCAGGGCCAAATACATATCATTTTGGGGGTCCTTAACATCACATTGAGCACCACTGATATAGAAACATAGGTTTTTCAAAAAACCTTAGAAAGACTTTTTCACGATTTTTCAAAAATAGCAGATCTACAAGCTCGCAGCGCGGCACTCGGTGCCACGCTGTGAGCTACCCCTATGAAGAACATTCATGGGGGATTCACCGCGAGTGAATCCTTGTACCCAGAGCGCAGAATTTGGTGCAACACCCCTGAGTGGAACTAGTGAAAGGAGGAAAAGTGGAGTGCAAGGAGGCTGTTATGTACAGTATGGTGCTTGCATGTATGTACGGTATGTAGAGCACTAGAACTTCTGTCATATTACAGTATAGCAACATGGTTAGTTGCTCAAGGACCAGATAGTCCTGCAGTAGCCAGATCATTATAGATATCTAACATTTGGTGTACATCTATTGAAACTTAAAAAATCACACTCGTGTGAACTGAGCGGTGGTGTGTGTGTGTGTGTGTGTGTGTGTGTGTGTGTGTGTGTGTGTGTGTGTGTGTGTGTGCAACAGCGCCCCTCTCTTAACATGTGTGGTCAGAAAAGGTTACTGCAGGCTACAGACAGACAGACAGACAGACAGACAGACAGACAGACACGGAGACAGACAGACAGACAGACCCACACACACGGCCACGTATAGGAGCGTTGTGACCACCGCTCAAAAGCTTGACTAGACATGAACTGACCAACTATGGACCACAGACTTCTGTTACAGCCCAGCCAATCAGAAGTTTGCCCTGAGATTTTCTCTGACAAAATGCGGCCATGCCTGACTTGTGATTCAGACCCTGCTGTTGTGTGCTGCTGTGCTGGAACAGATGACGTAAGACAGATGTTTTCTTATTTTGTTTTTACCATGTAATAGATCTTACATGGTCAAAACATGTGTCTAGCCTGGATTAAGCCTGATTTGTACTTTGACATACGATGGCATCGCAGACCAAAAATATATGAGCTTATACATGTAGATCTGCTATTTTCGGGTCCACTGTGGCACCATACGACGGAGCATAAATTAGGATTTTGAGTGATTGTGCAGAATAGTACAGTATAAAAACTGTGAAAACTTTATTTTCACTGTCAGTGTCTGAATTGAATTGAATTGATTTGACAGTCAAAGACAGAAATACACCTTAACAATACACAAGCATTTTTTCCAAATTGACTACAAAGGCTGTCATACAGATGATGACGTCATCACAACCTATGAGGCAGCTGGTCGTTTATAAATGGCTAAATCCAACAGCTGGCTAGTTAAATACTGATTTAACAAGATCTGATCTAAACAGCAAATCACTGCACCAACTTGCTTTGTTTTTCTTCTTTAACGTAATATAAAACAGCACTGGCTGCAGTTCAGTAGAATTTCAGTCTAGACAATTGTAGTCTAGATAATATTCTGTTAATCATTGTGTGCTCAAACTGTCAAAAGAAATGACAATGTTAAGCTTTAACTGCTTTGTAATGCATAATCAAAAGTGTCCCTTAAGGGCAAATGAATGGTGATAAAAAATGCAACCAGCAGATTATATTTTTTGCAGATCTTTGTTGTATACTAGAGTCCAAACTATCAGAAATGGAAAGTACATTATCAGCTCTCCGGAGAGATTGCACTGAGATTTAAAAAGAAAATCTATAAATAAATTGAGAATATTATAATAAACCTTCAAAATGACACTTTTTGAATTGGACCATTGCACACATACATAGCTATAGTACTGAGGGATAGTACAAGGGGTCCAACGGTGAGTAGGGACTGTAACTGGTGCACTGGAATCGGTAAAATACACTTCCAGGAGCTTTGAAAATAAACTAGAAAAGGTCTCCGCCAGGCTTGGTTGTCTACCCGGGGCCCACAAACTTTGGAAAGGATGCATATATGCCTATTGGAATAGAATCTGGCAAATCACTATATACCAGAGACTATTAAATTGCCCTAAGGGCGAGATTTCCATATATGGGCATAAAATCTCCATATATGGGCATAAAAGGGACAAGGATGGAATTAATTTGCAAGTGTGACTAGCTTTGCAGAAACAACACTGGTTAATCTACTATCAGAATATAGAGATATTCAACACATACTTTAACCGAAGAAAATCACTTAACCTACATTTAAGCTAAGTTTCAAAAAACAACAATTTTCAATATAGCTTTCAATCTTTGGGGGAAACACAAAACGTATACAGTATGTGTTGACGTGGCTATATTCAACTGACTGATTCAACTGGTACTCCTTTTTACTGTTTCTCCCACTTACCCTGGAGTAGCAGGGTAATTTTATTCCAAGGTTGAACATAGTGTCAACACTGTCTCAACCACGTTTCTATTTAAAGATCATATTCCCACAAAATATGAATAATTAATCCTTTTCAATTGTTGGTACTTTAAGTGGCCATGGTATAAATGAGAAGAACCAAGTCCAAGCCGTATATTTATCGAAACATAATGCGTTGGGTAATTCGCCTCTGGGTTATGTTTTTAACAGTGCGACTTCTGTGTGATTATCCATCCCATGATATGACGCATACTTAACTGTATATATTATTCACAACCACATGAACCCTAGCGTCCCTATTCTGGGCACGTCATAATAGGCAAACATTCAGTCAAAATAATTATGTACCAACTTGTCACGTGAGCTTGTACATTGGTTATTTTCTGCAAAAGAGAAAAAATAGAGACCTCTAGGGCAGTGGTTCCCAAACCTTTTTGGCTCAGGGCACCCCTATAAATATTGTCTTCATCCGAGGCACCCCTACAACATTATATTCATAATTTTCACTCCTGGCACCTTATATTTATAGCATATTTTAGCGATTATGTTATTAGGAAAACGTTGAGATGATAGACATTTTGGTTAGAATTGACTGAAAATATCTTTATACTTCAAGTTTAAAATTATACTAAATATTTTTTCAAGTGTCCAAATAAATTCCAAATTTATCAAATGATCTCGCGGCACCCCTGGACTGCCGTCATGGCACCCCAGGGTGCCCCGTCACCCACTTTGAAAACCCCTGCTCTAGGGGACCACGTCAACAAAGGACATAGGGCAGGCTATCCTGACATTGTACTCGCCTCCAGTTTCTGGGCCCGTTTGTTGCTGAGCGGCTCCAAGGGGAAGTTGAGGTTGTTGTCATCTGCCAGCGAGCGCAGGTCAAAGTAGTACTTGGCGTAGACGCTAGCCGGAACGTTGATGTTAAACTGGAGCAGCTCCAGGAAGTGACGTTCCATCTCATTCCTGAGGAAGCGGGGGCAGAAATCCAAGGCAGTCACTGTCACATCCAGGGTGTGGTTCCCCAACACTGGGTTGGGACCCATTTGTGGGTCGGGCACACATTTTCCCTTATTTTTCTTTTCTACCACTTTTTCTAGTCACATTCAAATACTGGATTCTGATTGGTTTAAAACAGTGGTAAATAGGCCAACAACCCTCGGAGTTTTAACATTTCCAAGATCAATGCGCCTCCCAAACAACCAGAGCCTGCGGCTCGTGGCACAACCCTGAAACAGTGGTAAATCAGCCAACAACCCACTCCCTCTCATGGTAAATGGCTTACATTTCCTACATTTAGTTTTTAATTGTTATTATTTCAAAACATAAATAAAAAACAATCCCCAAAAAGCTAAGATTTCATGAATAAATATTATATATATATATATATATATATATCATTGAAATACCATAAATTAGAAAACAGATGTACTGAAAATAGCTGATCTACAAGCTCACAACGCGGCGAGAAGCGTTGTGAGCTTGTAGGTCTGTTGTTTTACATTTGCATGAAGTATTCAGCATGCCTATATCCAGAGCGGTGTACACCGGTTTGAACTGTCACTCTTATCACCAAGCTAAATATAGACAGATAGATACCTTTATTATCCCATGGGGGAAAATCAGTTGCCTACGCTGTTGCACCTATTTGCTCTGGCCTCTCTCTTCAGGGCCCAATAATTCAATAACTTCAATCTCAGGGCTCAAACGGAGCCATTATCAATATCACATAGTGGACAAGGGCAGATGAATTAAATATATGCGCATCTGATATGGGTCAAATGCCTTTAAATTCTATAACAGCTAAAATAGAGATCTACAAGTTCACAGAGTTGTAAGACTCTAGTCTAGATTTACTCATTTTCACTATTTATTGTACAATATTGTTTTTTTTAGCGGTGGTAAACCGCTCCATAGAGTGGCTGTGCGTGTGTCTGTAGCCTTTTTCCTCAGCGTTTTACCATAGCAAAACGTGTGTATGTAGCATAGCCTGTACATCCTAGACTCAAATCCTAGTCTGAAGACGTTATGCAAGCACGACCACTGCTCACTTCACACTGGGTGTGATTTTTACAAATCAAACCAAGGACGAGGGACACTCACATGTCCTCCACAGTAATGTCCTTAAGGATCTGGCAGTAGTCAACGTTCCACACCGCCTGGTCATCCCAGACCTTGGAGGCCAGCAGGATGGCCCCGAGAACGATGCGCTTCCAGTTACAGGGACAGATGTCCAACTCTGCATAGGTCAACAGCCTCTCCAAGTACACCTACACACACATGCATGGAACAAACACTCGTGAATGCACACAAGATCCTGCTGCCCTAATGATATGAATAATAATATAAATAATAATAATAAAACAGACACACAGATTCCCTTGATTCTTTCACAGAATTATGCAACCTTGATTTTTTTAAAAGGCAACTTATATTATATGAAGGGAGAAGAGTCATAAACCAGTCAAACAAAGGAACATGGCAATCTTGAAACAAAGAAAAACTTCAGAGGGCAAAATACAGCAGATAAGATTACAGTATTTTCTGGACTATAAGGCGCACCTGACTATAAGGCGCACTGTCAATGAATGGTCTATTTTCAAACTGTTTTCATATATAAGGCGCACCTGACTATAAGGCGCACATAATAGACGCTACCGTTGCGTTATGCATCAAACAGATGGAGCTGTGCTAAAGGGAATGTCAATGTCAATGAATGATCCATATATAAGGCGCACTGGACTATAAGGCGCACTGTAGTTTTTTGATAAAATTAAAGGCTTTTAAGTGCGCCTTATAGTCCGGAAAATACGGGTAAGTGAAGTTATTTAACGACTAACGCATGGTGCATCTTCATTAGAGACAGTACAGGGACATTCATTCTCTTATATATTCTCCTAGCCCAATTTGGAGCTGAAACAGCATAGGTTGAAAGAATGGGAGGCGTCACTGGGCTGCATGTAGGCAGGTACAGTATATCATTGAATCAATAATAGGAAGTGAATGGCCCCCTTATCAGACCATGTCACACTGACATGAAAAAATCATGCACAAGCAGGCAGGTTGCTCCCCACTGCTCATTATGAGCAGTGGGGAGCAACCTGCCTGCTTGTGCATGATTTTTTCATGTCAGTGTGACCATGGTCTGATAAGGGCGGCCATTCAACTTCCTCATTATTGATTCAATGATATTACTGTGACGTCTCGTCTCCTTCATACAGTATACTCCTTGGTTTATTTTGTGTGTTAGCAATTCCCAGACCAGTATTCCTGAAAATCCCACCCCTGATTGCTGTGACCGACTGAGACGTGCGGAGGGATTGCTTGTCGACATGTGAGGCCCTTGGCTGTTCGGCACAGGCACCTGCTCGCCTAGTCTGCTCAGGCACATCTCACAAGCCACTATCAGTAAGCACACCACCCAACAAAACCAGTAAGTGTCAGGTCGCATACACAAACTTTAGAAGGCAATTGTAGCCAATCAGAAGGGAATATAAATGGGACAGATCCATGTTGATGACATGACTTTAGAGATACTGTGTACCGCTTTGCGTGATTTTAGGGCAAAATCTGTAGGAGCAGTGTCCAAAAATGTGCAAAAATCATGGTGCATGGCACTAGAAGAGGGCCATGTGAGAATATCAGGGCTGGAGGTTGTGCTTTGCCAGCCAAGGAGTGTGAATGCAAAGGTTGGCATGGATAGGGGCAACGGTGCCGGAATAGGGGCCAAAAGTGTGACGTGACATGTCGTGCCGTGACGTGACGTGGCGGACAGACAGCCGGTGGAGGTTTTCATAGTAACTTGCGAACTTTCCTGAAGGTCGCAACAAGAGTAATGGGGGAAGCCAGTCTATGATGTCAGCATATCAAGAGACAGACGCTGACAGACAGATCCACAGAGATTCCTGGGATTTATTAAAGACCAGTAAGACTCCCTAATCGGTAGATAAGCGACCGTCAGATCGCATACACAAACTTTAGAAGGCAATGACTTAAATCCCTGAAGTTTTTCCTTGTGCCAATTTATAGGATGTTTCTTTCCTCAAATGCAGGAGGCTGTTCTAGTCTAGTCTAATTCTAGTCTAGTCATGTTTGCATTTACTTGGTGACCTACCAGAGTGACGATGGCACACTCAGCAGTGAGCTGAGCGGAGGTGAAGAGAGTCCGAACAAAGCGGTAGATGAGCTTGTGTTCTGGGTCGATGACATTGTAGTCATCTGGAACCTTGTCACGCTGCAGAGTTATCAGAGAGATCCGTTAGTGGGACAAACTTGGACTAGGACTTGAAACACAATAACCTGTGAATAGGACTCCACTATGACTTTGGACTGGAATCAGACTTTCTAAAAGTCAAGAGTGTACATATATAAATAATATATAAATTACGGGGTAATATTAAAGGTTTAGCTATTGTGTAATAGCAGTATTTTGTAGGATAATACTAGAATTCACTTAAAGTAGGAGTGGGAAACCTTTTCAGGCAAATTATCACCCAGTACCAGGCAGTGAAAACCACCATTGCCCTTGTCAATAACCTAAAATTAATAATTAAGGTAAATACTGACTATCTGGGGGTAAAGGTTTTCTGCACTGCAAAAGATATTGGTTACTAGCATTTCTTTATTTCTAGTCCAGTCTAGTACAGTACACAAGAGAACTCACCGTTAACGGATGTATCTTCTCATCAAATATATCCAGAGAACGGTTAGAATCTCTGAGTAAAGTACAATAATTGAGACATAGATTAAAATACAGGATACGGAAGATTTTACAGCATCAACCTGTTCTAGACAAGTAAAGACAGTCCGGCCACAGACATGTGTAATAGTTAGCTACTGTAAGCGTATGGCAAAGCAAGAGACAATGATACAAATATCTTATGCAAAACATCTTCTCGATGCACATACCGTACCTGTTCTTTATGTGGTAATATATGGCCAGTGTGACACTGAAAGACAGAGGGACACACGTGCGTGCGCGCGCGCACACACACACACACACACACACACACACACACACACACACACACACACACACACACACACACACACACACACACACACACACACACACAGAGAGAAATAATGGTCTACAATTCAAACAACGTCCATTTGAAGCTGCCTGTAATGGAGTAATGAGGAGAAGATATTTACCATTTGACTGTGCTCTTCAGGTTAGGTTGACTGACTGTGCTATCATCAAGGAATATGGTGGAACAGGAGCTGAACTTTTTAGTCAGGAGCCCCGGGGACATCTGGTAGAGGAGAGATAATGATGCCACCAATCCAGACAAGCAATACTTTGCTTGGTCGTGTCCAATCAGATCACTTACAACTAACTTACAAGTTACTTACATGATTCAGATAATTGCTTTTCCTCTTCTCCCGTACTGCATTGGGAACAAAGACAAATAAGTGTGTGTGTGTGTGTGTGTGTGTGTTATAGTATCTTGGCTATACCAAGACAGAATAAAAACTTTGTTCATAAACTGAGATAAACATAAACATTACTTTAAAGAAGGGTTTTTTCCTTCTTCTTTTTTTTACTTGAGAAAAGAGGCAACAAACGTACTAATGGACAATGAGGAAGTATATATATATATATATATATATATATATATATATATATATATATATATATATATATATATATATATATATTAGAAACATTATAATGAATTGTTTTCCATATTGACAAACTCTGATGTTGATGAATACTGACGTAACAGATGACACATCACATTTGCTCCCCAGTTATGTCTCGAATGAACCTATCGGTTTCTCTGTTTTCTCTGTAAACGGAAGAACGTTATCTTGGCTGAAAGAAATATTGTCACAATCTGCATTCAATCTACTGAATAATATTCCTTGTTAGGTGTTGGATGTATTGCTTTTGCAAGCTGATTTCTATAGGCCTACTATAAAAGTAGCACTACTTTATTAATGTTACACTTGCCTTCACCACCAGGTCGGCAGCCTGCACCAGCAGGCCAACAGCAGCCAGCACCCCCAGGCCCACAGCAGCCTCCAACACCAGGCCGGCAGCAGCCTGCACCATCAGGCCTGCACCACCAACAGGCCAGAAGCAGCCTGCCTGGCACCACCAGGCCTTGCCTGAGTAGCCTGCACCACCAGGCCCACAGCGGCCTGCACCACCAGGCCCACAGCGGCCTGCACCACCAGGCCCACAGAGGCCTGCACCACCAGGCCCACAGAGGCCTGCACCACCAGGCCCACAGCAGCCTGCACCACCAGGCCCACAGCGGCCTGCACCACCAGGACCTGAGCAGCAGCAACCAGCACCACCAAACACTTGGCTGTGCCCCCAGCAGTCGGTGTTGGTGAGTTATATTTGGTTTGTTTGAGATTTGTGTTTACACATTGCTAGCCTGGTAGGCTCATCTTCAGCCGGGACCCAGATTCCGACACCGCAGCAGACTATTGCTACAGTTTGAATTCACCATGCCACGGAAAGCTCCAATCCAGACTGCCGGCGGCGGCGCTGGGTCGGATGATGAGTTTATTTGCCACTCAGTTCTTCAAGAACTGCTTGATCAACAAAAGGCTTATTTCAAAGATCTACTGGAACAGCAGGAGAAGACCTACAGATCATTCGTACAGATGATCATGGATTCCACCAACAAGCGAATGGACTGCTTTAGCAGTGAGCTTGGTAAGATCGCACAGAGCCTGGAGTTTTCACAAGCAGAAATAGCGGATCTGAAATTGGCAACAAATAAGGCAAATGTGTCTTATGAAAAGGACAAGGTTAATAATGACCTGCTAAAAATTCAGTCCTCCCTTGCTGATTTATCCGCTAAAGAAGACTACATGCAAAATCAACTTAAACGCAACAATCTCCTGATTGACGGCATCCCTGACACTAAAACTGAATCTTGGCAAGATTCAGAAAAGAAAGTAAAGCAAATCCTAGCCCAACATCTGCAGATGGATCCGAAACTCGTTGAACTTGAGCGCTGTCATAGAACCGGGAGGTTCGAAGCCGACGGGCGGCCCAGAACCGTGGTGATTAAGCTACTCCGGTTCAAAGATAAAGAAGAAATACTTAAAAGATGCAAAAACCTTAAAGGTACAAATCTCTACATTAATGAGGACTACTCAGACCAAGTTCGACAGAGAAGAAAGGATCTTCTACCCAAGCTTAGAGAGGCACGCACTCAAGGCAACATTGCGCACCTCAGATACGACAAGCTGGTCGTGCGTCCGCGCACTACAGTGGATCCACTGGAGTAAATAACTCATTTGCTTTTATTTTCCTTAATACTTGTTTGTTATTTTATTTAATTTTATTTTATTTTTTATTTTTCTATGGTGGACCTGGACACTTCGAGCCTTCTCAGGTTAACAGGTACAAATCTCACTCAGGATGAAAAATATTTTTTTCCATTGGCTAATGTTGACCCTGATACTAACTCGACAGTTTTTAATCAGGGCACCTTATCTTGTGATAATTATTCAGAGGACTCTTTAAAGTCTATCTGTGTGGATAAAAATATTAGCAATGAAAACTGCTTTTCTTTGTTTCATCTAAATATTTGCAGTCTGAATAATGACAAAAAGTTTGCAAAATTCATAAATTATCTTGATATACTCCCCATAAACTTTACCGTTATCGGATTGAGTGAAACATGGTTGGACAAAGATAAAGTAAAAAAAGTTTTTATTAATAACTATAATCACTATCCGAGTTTTAGATCTGAGCGAGGAGGAGGCGGTGTGTCCCTCTTTGTTAAGGAGGGCATCCCATTCTCCCCGCGCAATGATCTAGCAGCTTTAATAGGAGATGAAGCAGAGGCTGTTTTTATAGAACTTATTGAGCCTTTCTTTAAAATCAAACCCAAGTTTGAAGTGAGCGGTGGTGCCTGCACGTGTGTGGGGGTGGGGGTGTGTGTGCGTGCGTGCGTGCATGTGTGTGTGTGTGTGTGTGTGTGTGTGTTGCTCACAGAGGTGTGTGTGTGTGTGTGCGTTGCTCACCCAGCTGGAGTGTGTGTGTGTGTGGGCGGGGGGGGGGGGGGGGGGGGGTGTGCGTGTGCGTGAGAGAGAGAGAGAGTGTGAGCCATACTTGCTCACTCAGGCCCCAACTGGTTGCAGTTGATGCTCAGGGTAAGCTAGACTCAACAGCACCTCTCTGGTCACCCAGAGGTACTGAGGCTACATACACCTCAGGCTACAGACAGACAGACAGACAGACACACACGGATACACACACGGCCACGCTATGGAGACGGTGTGACCACCGCTCAAAAAGAAGGTTATCGTGGGTTGTATTTACAGACCTCCAAGCTCAAATATCAACTGCTTCATTGATTGCTTTTATACTGTACTTGGTAAGATTATGAATGAAAATAAAACTTGTTATATCTTGGGAGATACCAATATTAATTTATTTAGTAGTCAATCATCACAATTTATTGATCAAATGAATGCATCATCCTTCCGTCCTCTTATATCCAAGGCAACCAGAATTACTCCCACCAGCCAAACATTGATCGATAATATATTCACAAATCATGACAGCATTTCAGGTGTACCTGGTGTTTTGAGCTGTGACATATCCGACCACCTTCCTGTGTTTTATCTTGAACCGCAATCAGTTACAGTAAGCCCTAATCATAACAATGTTTTTTTTGCACGAAACTTTAATAACAGTAGGATTGTAAAGTTCAATAATGACCTATCCATAGTAAACTGGGATGCTGTAATGAACGAAAAGGAAACCCAAGCTGCATATAATCTCTTCCATGGTATGTACTTTAAACTTTTTGATGAGGCCTTTCCATTGCAACGGAAAACAAATAAAGTTAGGAAACAGAACAATGGCTGGTTAACAGCCGCCCTTAAACGATCAATCATAAAGAAACATAAACTATATCGTGATTACCTCACTAATCCTTCACCATTAATTTTGAATCGATATACAACTTACAGAAATAAATTAAATCACTTATTGAGGACAGCGAAACGAAAATTCTATGATGATACATTTTTAGAATCTCATAATGACATGAAATCTACATGGAAGATCATTAATGAGCTTATTAATAAAAAACCTAACCGGTCTAATTTGCAAACTGAATTTAAAAAGGAAGACGTATTTATATCCAATCCCTCTGTGATAGCTAATGCATTTAACGATTATTTTGTAAATATTGGTCCCTCTCTTGCTGATAAAATACCAGATACTCCATTGGTGATCTCTGGGTTAAAGTGTCCCTCAAATCCCTTTGTGCTTGATCCAATTACGGAAAATGAGCTTATTGATATTATTAATAAACTCAAATCATGTGCAGCTGGCTATGATGAACTTAAATCTCCAATTCTGAAGAAATGCCTTCCATATATCTCCAAACCACTCCTTCATATTTTGAACCGCTCTCTTGCGACAGGTGTATTTCCTGATCAATTTAAGTTGGCCAAGGTTATCCCCCTTTATAAAGCAGATGACTCTGCCTTATTTTCTAATTATAGACCTATATCCATACTGCCATGCTTTTCTAAAGTTTTGGAAAGAATAGTTTATAACCGTTTGATAAAATATTTTAATGATAATAACATGCTTTATGCCCACCAGTATGGCTTTAGAGAAAAACATTCCACTTCGATGGCTCTTACTCAGTTAGTTGATAATATCCTCTTAGCTCGTAACAATAAGGAAATTACACTAGGCGTGTTTGTGGACCTATCGAAGGCTTTCGATACAGTCAATCACAACATTTTATTGCACAAACTTTCACTGTATGGGTTGAATGGAATTGCCTTGTCATGGTTTCAGAGTTACTTAACAACAAGAAAACAACTTGTATCATGGAATAACACCTCTTCCGAATACAGGTTGATTTCTTGCGGAGTGCCCCAGGGTTCAATACTTGGCCCTTTACTGTTTCTTATTTATATAAACTAGAAGCTGGGCCGCCCTTCGGGCGGCCCAGCGTCTAGTCGGCGACCTGGCCAACTCGGAACAATGTAAATAGGGAATGAATGCCCCGCCCTTTAATGCAAACCCCATTATACCTGTTTTCATAGGACCCGTTTTGACCATTTGTCTGCCTGTGTCCATTTATGCCCATATATGGAGATATCTGTATCTGTCTGTCTGTCGGTGTCCATTTTATGTCCATATATGGAGATCACTGCAGTTATAGTTCTGGGTCCATTTTATTCCCATATATGCCCATATATGGAGATATCTGTCTAGCTGCGTCCATTTTATGCCCATATATGGAGATCTCTGTATCTGTCTGTCTGTGTCCCTGTATCTGTCTGTCTGATCTCCATAATGGGAATAAAGGGACACAGACAAACAGATGGAGGAGGAGACAAACTTAATGCAAACCCCATTATACCTGTTGTCATAGGACCCGTTTTGACCATCTGTTTGCCTGTGTCCATTTATGCCCATATATGGAGATATCTGTATCTGTCTGTCTGCGTCCACTTTATGCCCATATATGGAGATCTTTGACCATCTGTTTGCCTGTGTCCATTTATGCCCATATATGGAGATATCTGTATTTGTCTGTCTGCATCCATTTTATGCCCATATATGGAGATCTATGCAGACACAGTGCCAGTTCCGGAAAATCCTGATGTCAGACATCAGAATCCGAACCTTTCGTGCTGGTTCCAGAAAATCGTGTATCGGGTCGGGTCGAGGCCGAGCACTGCACTACCTGCTGCGGTGGGGAACGCACGTGCCGAATTTGAAATAGGGAATGAATGCCCCACCCTTTAATGCAAACAAACCCCATGAATGCCCCACCCTTTAATGCAAACCCCAATATACCTGTTGTCATAGGACCCGTTTTGACCATCTGTTTGTCTTTGTCCACTTATGCCCATATATGAAGATCTCTGCACACACAGTACCGGTTGCGGAAAACTCTGATGTCAGACTTTATGCCCATATCTGGAGAACGCGCGTGCCGGTGGGAAGAAGGGTTCTCGAGATACGCGGATTACATACATACATACACATTCACAGAGATTTTGTGTTGACTCATGTGGCGTACGTGATGTCAGAGCCTTTTATGAAGTGATGTCACAATGACTCAGCGCTTGCGCCGATTTCCTCCGGAACAGCCTGATGTCAACAATCAGCTCCGCATAAGGAGATTCTGAACGTTTCGCGCCGGTTTCGGAAAACCGCGAGTCGGGTCGGGTCGAGGCCCGGCACTGCACTCCGCGCGGCGGCGGGGAACGCGCGTGCCGAATCTGAAGCCGGTGGGACGAACGGTTCTCGAGATACGCGGATTACAAACAAACAGACAGAGATTTGTCGCATTTATAGATAGATGATTTATATTTAATTTCTCCAAAACTTTATTTTATTTTATTTGCAGATGATTCCAATATCTTCTTATCTGGTAAAGATGAACACAAGTTAATATTGGAAATGAACCAAGAGTTGTCAAGTGTAAAAGCAAACAAATTATCCTTGAATGCAAAGAAAAGTTCATATATGATGTTCAGGCCTCCTAATTATCCAATTGGGAGCACCCTTTGTAATGTTCAGATTGACAATGATATATTACAAAGGGTCACTGTAACAAAGTTTCTTGGAGTACTTATAGATGAAAACATTACATGGAAAGATCACATAGCACTTATAGCTAATAAGATTGGAAAGAATATTGGAGTCATCAGAAGAATACGCCACCTGGTGGCAAGAAAAATCCTTATTAATTTATATTACACAATGATATATCCTTATATTTCATACTGTAATATGGTTTGGGCAAGCAATTTTAAAACCAATCTCAATTGCATTTTTCTGCTTCAAAAACGTTTTATGAAAATGATTACTTTTTCCAACAGATTCATCAGTTCAACTCCCTTGTTCCAGTCGCTTCAAATTCTTCCCATTTTTGAGTTAAACAATTTTCAAATATGCATGTTCTTATTCCAATCAATTCATAAACTACTTCCAGCCAGTTTTCAAAATGTATTTAAGTTTAATAATGAAATTCACAATTATAACACCAGATCAGCCAATGATCTGCATCCTGATTTCTTTAGGACAACAACTGCTCAATTTTCCATAAAATACAGAGGTCCTCATTTTTGGAATTGCTTGCCACAACATATAAGAGATTGTACGAGCCCTTGCTCTTTCAAGAGACAACTAACAAAGTTTTTATTAACACATTTAAGTGGTTAGCCACTGGTTGTAAGTGAGGGATGTGGTTGGTTGTTAAGTGGATATCGATATGTTGGGTGTATGTATACAGTACGTTATATGTACCATTCCTATTTATTTATCTCCTACTTAAGTGTTACGGATAATAGTAGTCTTTATAGTAGACGACTAAATGCAGAATAGCTATATAGCTATACTTATTATTATTATTATTATTATTATCTCTTATTCTTATTTATAAACATGATTCTAAGCTTGAAGGATAGCTTTTAGGAAGGCCACTCGACAAGCCCTTTGGGGTTTTTTTGGCCTCTCCGGCACATCTTGTTTTGATTTTGTTTATTTCTTTATAATGTATTATTTTTAGGGATGGTCCGATCAGGTTTATTGGAACCGATCACCGAGCACCGATCACAAAAGTTTGATCACCCGATACCGATCAATCACCGATCCGATCAAGTTATTATTTATATATTATTTATATTTTCTAAATGTTAATGTTTTAACTTTAATTAATTCACTCATGAATTCATTTATATATTTGCCTTATAGTTATTTACCAGCATTATTTATTATCATAGCAGTAACTAATTATTCCTTCAGCACTGTGGAAATCAATACCCCAAAATGGCCTCAAGTGGGCATACTGAACGGCTGGTTGATCGGATGCACCGATCGGATCGGATCGGTGAATTTACCCTTTGATCTAAACCACCGATTATCGCCGATCACGCTTTGATCGGCCCGATCCGATCCATTGCCGATTGATCGGTAACATCTCTATTTATTTTTGTGTTTGTTTCTTTGTTTTATTTCATATGTTTTAAAAATGTGCAAATAAAAAACCTAAAACCTAAACCTAAACCTAAAAAACCTTGTTATTTTACATAGATGTTTTGTTTATGACCTATCACTATTGCTGCTGACAAAAAATCTTTTTGACTCATACTTTATTCCTGGATTAAAGTTTAAGATGTTGATCAGTGCTAGAAGAGGCTAGACACTACTATGTCAAGAAGAAAGGGAGTCTACAGTCGCGTCTCAACCGAAAGAGTCAGGGAGCGTGTCGCTGTTACTACTGTACATGTCATCTTTTCCACACCCGACTCTAACCCTCACCCTAACCCTTAACCTCCGTGGAATGAGTCCCTAACCCTCCGGTCAAAATGATGGGCGTTCGCAAAAGCGAGATTTCCCCAAGAGTCAAGCCTGGTGCGTCACAGGAGCAGCTCTGACAATTGTCAAAAAGCTCATATCCCTCTATAGTTTGATATCAGTCTTCAACATCAAATAGACCAGAAACCACACCAATAAAAAGACAGACACTAGCATTTAACAAATATAAATGTGGTTAGCGGTGCCTAAACTCATCTGAAGAACCAGTAGAGAACCTCTAAAGAACCATGCAGGTGTAAAACAGGTGTTTTGTGCGGCAGCAGTTCTATATACTACTGTAGCACCTCCACCACGACATGGAACTGCAGAAGAACACATTTCTATTGTGTATGAACAATATCTTACCCAATACTTTGAAATGTTCAGTATGTGAAAATGATGACATTTTTGCACCTGGGCATTCAAGGTGAATGTGTGAGCACTATCTTTTCACACATTTCTCACATTTCAGCCGTGCCAGACTTGTGTAATATCTGCATAAAGGAACCAAAATCAATCCCCCCGTGAAATACTCACCGTCTGTCTGGGACTTGTTCAGGAAAAGGGTGCTGGCTCTGGGATGGTCCGATGGATTGGACTCCTGTGCCAGTTCTGGCGGAGACAAAGATAAAAGTGAGCCTGCCCTGCGGGATCTTTTTGGCCAGCCCTGTGCTTCTGTATTGGCTCTTTTCGATTACCAGGGGTAACCCAGAACCTTCCATAACCTGAAACTTTTTTGTTTGCGTTCCCATTATAACCACAACTACCACTGAAGGGTGAGGTAGCCACTAGCAGCCTAAACTTATACTAAAGCTACAGGTTCTGGATTTGTTCCATATACTACTGTAGGCCCTACGTTATAAAAAATAAAAGAATGAAAAAAAAAAAACGAATAATTAGATATACAAGCTCACAACGCATTGCTATTTGAAGTTGTTGGTTCCCAGAACTCAGTCAGGGTTAGTACTACCTCCTCCTGAGCAGGTCCCAAATGAGGTTCCGAGAAACGTATCTGAATCCGAGCCGCAGCGTATATGGAAACAAATCCAGAAGCTGTGAAATGCTGTCGACACAGCACAGAATGGAAAAGACCTACAAGACCAGCGTTCCCAGTTCCCACCACCATGCTCTTCCCTGATGGTTATTGGAGGATTATTTATGACTGGACAGTGCATTACATGGAATTTAATCTGTCACATGGCAGTGCTAGGCCATAAATTATGACTATTATAGACACAGCATGCATAGTCAGATTTCAAATAACAAAGAGATAGCTGTAAGCTTAACTGATGCTTGTTGAACAGGGAGGTTTTAGTTTATTTATAGGTTTCCTTAGATATATACCACGCTGCAAGATATAAAGTAAAATTATCAGTAGACTATTCATTTAACTATGTAAAACATAATATGGTATATAGTATAACATGTTCATTTATCCATTTGTAACTGAGAGAGTGGAGTGTATAGGCTAAATGTGCCCATAAGGACCAATATTGGCTGATTTGGTAGATCATTTTACTCTGTAAAAATATATCATATATAACATATACAGTAACATATTGAGTTAATGTATCCCTTTGTAACTCAGAGAGTGCACAAATGCATATAAAAAAGGATATCGTATATAAACAGTAACATATTGAGTTAATGTATCCCTTTGTAACTCAGAGAGTGCACAAATGCATATTAAAAAAAAGATAAATTCCTGTGTGGGGGCCCTGTAACAAAGGGGATTGTGAAACATTACCAGGAACCATTCATAGCATTGCTTATTATACTGTAGATAGGGGGTCGTTGGGTTTATATAATGTGTTAGGTTATAAATTGTGATCATAATCACCCACCATCGGGCAGCTCCCTGTCGCTGATGTGCTGCAGGTATGTACCAGTATCCTCACTCACATCCTCCGTGGTGGTGATGGGGCATTCCTCCAGCTCCACCTCTTTCCTCCTCCCATGTATCCGAGGAGAAGGACTCTCTCGGGGCGAGATGCAGCATGACACCGTCCCTCCCATCGTAGCAGCATAGGCTACAAAACCCCCAACTAGAACCCACCACTCTCTCACACTATGCTATGTCCGATCGCCGAAAAACAATATAAACGTATCGTCAACATTATTATAGCGGAGATAACATAACCGTGTGCACCACTCCTGACTGACGGCCAATGCACTGTGATCTGCGGCATGCAGGGCTGCAACGCTGGCATTTTCAGCAGCAGTCGGGATAAAAAGGAGAGTGAAGATCTATGGTGATCATCAGATCACAGTGATGCGTTGTTGCAGCAGCAGTGCAAAGTCATAAACGCCATCACCATCACCACCATGCCAAATGATGATTTAATCTACTAAAAAGAACACCGCAAACCACCAGCAACTCCTCCTTGCTTCCTTTGACTGACACACTCCTTCAGTGAGTCCAGGATGGATGGATCATCAATGGAAATGCATTGCAATGGAATGTAGAATGCATGATCCCTCCCTGTCTGTCCGGCCTTTTGATTTGATTAAATAACATGCAAGGCTACGATATATCGGGCTACACTTGTGCGGCCCATTGTGTGACGCTAACTAAAATGCGGTTGTTCTTGTAACGTTGTTGTTATTATCGCATTATGCAGAGCAGAGGCGCTCCTCTTAGCACTAATCTGCCAACAGATTCCGCAAGGCAAAGCAAGCTAAATGGAGCAGTGTGTGCGCGTGGAGCTCTTCCGGGTTGTTATTTATTTATTAAAATAAAAGTCAATTGAGAGAAACCGTTTAATAGACCTATTTGTTTTAAAAAGTATTACGTTTAATTTAAGGAATAAAAAGTAAGCTACCATTAACACAACACGACACAAAGCACAAAAACACACATTTTGACATGTAAACAGTAAACCTGAATCTGTATATTAATATAGTGTTTCAAATCAACGCTACCTGATGTCTCGTTTGAACATGTGAAATAAGAGCGTCAAAATAAGGACATTAAATAGAATGCGAACAGAATAGAATAAATAGATAACCCGTGTGTTTCCGTGCTTTTATTTTGAAATCAAACTCCATTACCCAGAGGAGCGTGCGCGAGTCTATCGAGCAAACGAGGCCTTGCCATTGGTGGAACGGGTCACATGCGTGACAAAATGGATACGCTTGTTTTATATCAGATAGATAGATAGATAGATAGATAGATACCTTTATTATCCCAAGGGGGAAATTCAGTTGTCCAGAAGTAGCACAGCAGTATACAGTTATTTACAAAGTTACAGAGACGTAAGAAAAGATAGATAAGAGGGAAAAAACAAAGACAAGAGCAGTACAGTAGTACCAATAAAGAGAAGGTGCATCAATAGAGGGGGCGAATAATATATAAGTATATATACATAAAGTGTCTTGCAAAAGAGACCATAGCAGTCAATGCTAGTTAGTGCAAACAAGTATCTCACTGTCATTGTTAAACAAAGCAAAAATACTCAGAAACTACCAACTAGTGGAGGCTCTAAGACACATTTTACTTCAAGTCATGATGCAAAGGTCCCCTTTGGTATGGTGGAAGTACCTTAGGGCCATTGGAAAGAATTTATCCAAAGAGACAAGTTAGATCACCCTTCATTTTCTTTTTATAGCCATTTTAAAAATGGCCGCAGACAATAAACCACTATTACACCAGACCCCATATCTTTGCTTCTGTTAGAGCTATAATAATAATATTGGTGTCAAAGTGTACATTTTTGGGGTCTAGGAATTCAATTAAATAGGTTTCAAAGCAAAAAACCCAATACTTCACTGATTAACATGACAGCGGGGGGTAAAATATGCAAATTTCATGATAAATAACACGTTTTAACAGGGTAACCTACCCCCCACCCCTCCCCCTAAACTTTGATTCACTTTTCCTTTGGTATGGAAGTACCTTAGGGCCATAGGAAACAATGGATCCAAAGAGACAATTTAGATCACCCTTCATTTTCTATCTATAGCCATTTTAAAAATGGCCGCCAACAATAAACCACTATTACACCAGACCCCAACTTTGCTTCTGTTAGAGCTAAAATAATAATATTGGTGTCAAAGTGTACATTTTTTGGGTCTAGGAATTCAACTAAACAGGTTTCAATGCAAAAAACCCAATACTTCACAAATTAACATGACAGCGGGGGGTAAAATATGTAAATTTCATGAAAAAGAATACGTTTTAACAGGGTAACTTACACCCCCACCCCTCCCCCTAAACTTTGATTCACCTTTCCTTTGGTATGGAAGTACCTTGTGGCCATAGGAAACAATTTATCCAAAGAGACAATTTAGATCACCCTTCATTTTCTATCTATAGCCATTTTAAAAATGGCTGCCAACAATAAACCACTATTACACCAGACCCCAACTTTACTTCTGTTAGAGCTATAACAATATTATTGATGTCAAAGTGTACATTTATGGGGTCTAGGAATTCAACTAAACAGGTTTCAATGCAAAAAACCCAATACTTCATTAATTAACAGGACAGCAGAGGGTAAAATATGCATATTTCATGAAAATATAATATGTTTTAACAGGGTAACTTACCCCCCACCCCTCCCCCTAAACTTTGATTTACTTTTCCTTTGGTATGGAAGTACCTTGTGGCCACAGGAAAAAACAAATCCAAAGAGACAAGTTAGATCACCCTTCATTTTTTATTTATAGCCATTTTAAAAATGGCCGACGACAATAAACCACTATTACACCAGAACCCATAGCTACAATAATACAGTCTGTCTTGCACTTCCAATGGAGCGCATCACTGCTTGGTGGCATGTGATCAAAGTAGCTTCCTTTGTGAAGGAAGAGGGAGAGTCGAGCATTAGGACAGTCCTAATGTCATCCCCAGAAACGGGAGAGTGTTTTCTGCTGGTGTTTCAGTCCGAGTGTATCAAAGGGTGCGTTCGGAAATGTGCACTGGGTCTGGTTAGGGTTAGGGTTAGGGTTAGTTTTAGGCATAGTTTTACTGAGGTTAAGGTTAGGGTTAGGGTTGGGTTTAGGCATAGTTTTACTGAGGTTAGGATTAGGGTTGGGTTTAGGCACTCACTACACTGAGCACACACCCGGTGCGCATTTCCGAACGCACCCTTTGATACGCTCGGACTGAAACACCAGCAGAAAACACTCTCCCCCCCGGAAACACCATACAGCTTCTGGAGAGATTTCTGGAGAATGGGTGTGTGGGTGGAGATCATCTCAGTTGTGGGGCTAGGGTCAGAGAGCAGCTGAAGAGGTAAGGTGAGTTCAGGCAAGGACTGCCGCACGGACTGTCTTCTTGCCCTTGCCAAAGGCTGTGTTGCTCCCCATTAAAGCATGGAATGCTGGCAGTGCCATTGCCTTGGATGGTCCAAGACTGTGAGCAATGGCATGTGCTGGAAGATACCTGGTAAGGGAAAAATTATCCAAAAGAAGGGGAATATCATAGACAAATTCGCTTCAGTCTGGGAGAACACCAGATCCCATCAGTCATTGAGAAGCTGGTGATGAGCCTTGGAAATGTCTTCAACCGCACTCTGAATGACAGAGATTCCATCAAGGCAACCAGTGCTGACCTGGAGGGGGCTCCCTGGAAGATTCAAGGCCTGTGTTTACCAGCATGAAATGCACCCAAAAATCCTCTGGCCTCTACTCATCTATGATGGCTGAATGAAGATGGCTGTGGCCGCAGCCTAAGCAAAATCAGGCTGTACAGGAAGACCAATAAACTCAGGCTCTGTTTCAGCTCAGTCAGGGAGGAGTTTGTGGCACGGGCACAGGAATATCTGCAGTACACATCCTGAGCACCCAGGTACCGTACATATCCTGAACATATCCTGAGCAGCTGCTCCAAGGCGCTGGGTGAGGCCTGAGGGCCGGTTTCTATTGAGGAACGACCAGGTCCTGAAATCCATCACTTAAAGGACCAGGTCACCTCTGGGACAACCAGATCTTATTTTATTGTTGTGTGGGACACGATCAACACAATCCTGAGTTATTTTTTGTGTTCAATCTGTGTTTTTAGATATTTTAGTATTTCAGCCGATTTCAGCATGCTACAACTGGTCATATGATGCAAAATGCATCATATGACCAGTTGTAGCATGCTGAAATACTAACATATCTAAAAACACAGATTGAACACAAAAAATAATTCAGGATTGTGTTGATCGTGTCCCACACAACAATAAAATAAGATCTGGTTGTCCCAGGCCAGAGCTAAGGCCATTCACTGTGTCAAGGAAGGGAAAAGGTCAGAGAAAACACCAATGAACTGCTCTGCTGGTTTGCTCTCCACAGCCTGAGGCTGAGTGATGACAGTTGACCTGGAGAGGCAGCTGAAAATTCCACCACACATCTCCCTGTCCAGATTGAGACCTGACATCTAGCAGTCTGGAATTTGCCAGTCACTCCCTAAGCACAGCTACGCCACTGTGCATAACAGTTGCCAACAAAGAAGAGCCATAGGAAACATTGGGGATGCAGCAGAAAAAGCCTCCAGATTAAGAGGAGAGAGCAGTGGGGACAGAAGCATGCCACTTGGATTGATTGATTGATTGAAGAATTTATTAGAAGTTTGCAATAGAAAAAAGTACAGTTTCATGACAGTACAAATCACTGGTACAAGGTCAACTAAAAGGAGATCCTAGAAAGCCGAGGCTTATTTCCACAGGAACCACACTTTAAGTATCTCATATAACATTGAAAGACAGACGGATAGAACATAGTACTTTATCTAGGATAATATCAGTTTCAAAAGCATAACATCAAATACAAAAGGCAGAATACAAAGAAAAGGGGGGGGGGGGGGGGGAGCATGGGGGCTTAGTCTATTTACAAGTCACGGGTAGCTGCTGTCTGAAGGTGACTTTTCATACCAATTTTGAAGGAGGCTAGGGATTTGCTCTCCTTTAGGGCTTGTGGAAGGGCGTTCCACATGTTGATGGTATAGCAGGAGAACGAGTTAGCGCCTTGTTTAGTGTTAAATCTACGCTGATGATGATTAGTGGAGCTGCCTCTGGTGTTATGATCGTGAACATCCTTGACCTTTAAGAAGTAGTTTGTCAGGTACATGGGAATCTTGGAGGTGTAGTGTATCTTGTACACCAGGCCCATTGCAAGATGCTGTACTCTGTCAGCTACTTTGAGCCACCCCACGCTTTCGTGGTGATGCTCGGTAAGGTGGGTCAGAGGAGGGAGACCAAGCACAACCCTAATTAGTTTGTTTTGGGCTGTTTGGAGCTTTAGCTTTAAGGCAGCTGGGGCGTCGCGATACCAGACAAGGACTCCGTAATCAATGAGGGGCCCAATAAGAGCACCTCCTAGTGTCTTTCGGGATTTAATATTGATCAGCGGGGCAACTCTTTGCAAGAAGCGAATTCGTTGATTGACTTTATTGATTACCTTGGTGGTCATTTTTTCACTGGATAGGTTAGCCTCCAGGATGCAACCCAGGTAGCAGATGTGGTTTTTTCTTTCTATCACAGTGTCACCTACTTTAATTGTGAAGTTCTCAACTAGGCTAAGTTTCTGACTAGATCCAAAGAGGATACATTCAGTTTTGCCTAGGTGAATTGAGAGTCTGTTGTCATTGAGCCAGGTGCAGATCTTGTTAAGTTCACAGTTAAGGGCCTTTTCAACCTGCAATATGTCTCTGCCTGAGACTAGGAGAGCCGAGTCATCCGCGAACAGAAACAGATTGCAGTCACAAGCAGATGACATGTCGTTTACGTATATTAAGAACAACAGTGGTCCTAGTATACTCCCTTGAGGTACTCCACAGTTTACTGGGAGGGGGGGGGACAGGGTTCCGTTGACTTCCACCATCTGTTCCCTCCCCACCAAGTAAGAGTGCATCCATCTCACTGCTGTGCTATCAAGACCAATAGCTTTGAGTTTTTCAATCAGAATAGAATGATCGACGGTGTCAAATGCCTTCTGGAGGTCCAGCATGACCATGCCGCAATATTTGCCATCGTGAATTTCACGTTTGATGTAATCATTCAAATAGATGAGGCATGTATCTGTGGAATGGGACTCTCTGAAGCCAGACTGGAACTCGTAGATCAGTTTATTCTCTTCAAGATATTTAGCCACCTGTTCATAGACAATTTTTTCCATTACCTTAGAGATGGAACTAAGGATTGAGATTGGCCTGTAGTTGCCAGGGTCAAGTTTACTGCCTTTTTTGTGCAGGGGGATTACCTTGGCTAATTTGAAGTCCTGGGGGACATAACCCTGCTTGATAGATAGATTAATAATATGGGTAATGATTGGGGCAATGGTGGCAGCTGAGTCTATGAGAAATTTGGGGGCTATTTTATCATGGCCAGCGGCCTTGAATTGAGGTAGGGTGCGCAGTTTTTTAAACACTTCATCAGTTGTCACCGTGGCAAGTTTAAAGTTGTCTTTGCATACCCCAAGGTTCCTGTAGAATTTCAAGATGTGCCTAACACCAAACAGCCCAGATGGGGCGGGCAGTTTATTGACCAGATTTTTGGCCATGGAGGTGAAGTAGATGTTGAGATTTTTGGCTACATGAAGACTATCAGTGAGGAGGGTTATGGGAGTTTGGATGGATATGTTGCTGGCTATGGATCTGAGTTTAGCACCACAGCCTAGCTGGGTTTTAAATAGCTTCCATAGGTCTCGTGGTTTGTGGATGTTTTCCTCAACTTTCTCATCCAAGTAGTTTTTTTTGGCAGAAAGGATTAAGGAGGTTGTCCGATTTCTCAGTTTATTAGCCTCTAAACTGACTATTTCTAATTTGGCTTCAAGGTGTTTATTGGGGCCTTTTTTGAGTTTGTGATTATATTTGCGTTTCTCAGAGTATTTTTTGTCTCTGAGTTTCATTGATTCACAGATTTCCGAATTCCACCATGGCTGTGAGCGGGCTTTAACCCTGACCCTACGCAAAGGAGCCACTTCGTCTAGGGTAGTGTTGAAAATGGATTTAAAGCCTAGCCAGGCTTCATCGACCTGAGTGCTAGCTAGTACTGGGGACCAGTCAGATTTCTCCAGTTTGTGGTTAAAGGCTTCGCTAGAGTAGGTTTTGAGGTTTCTAGCTTCAACTGTTTTGTGGCCGTCAGCTTTGGACTTATGTATTTTGCGGGTGCAGTAAATGATATCATGGTCGCTTAGACCACCACATTCAATAGTCCCACTCGCGGAGACTTTAGATTTGTCTGTGGTTACAATGAGATCTATGGTGGTTTGAGAGTTATCTGTAACCCTAGTTGGCTTGGTGATGAGCTGAGTGAAACCCTGTTGATTACATAGCTTATTGAACTTTTTGAATAGAGGAGCTTCTTTACGAAGCATGTCTATGTTCCAATCGCCAATAATGTATTTTTCAACATTGTACACCGGTGCAAGGCTCTCCTCCAGTAACTCACAGAAATCATTTTGGTCGGGCGGTCTATAGATGGCACCGATTAGTATGTTTTTAGCTTTCTTAAGAATCACTTCCACCCATACAGTTTCTAAAGAGCTGTGTTGTAGGTCAGGGCGGGGGATATACTTAATACAGTTATGAACATACATGCATACACCACCACCAAATCTGTTTCTATCATTTCGGATGACAGAGTAGTTGTCAATTTCGATCTGAGAGTCAGTGATAGAGTCATCAAGTTTGGTCTCTCGGATACATAACGAGGTCTGATCAGCTTCAGTCGGGTCGCCTGAGGAGGCTGACTCTTGCAGGACCCAAAACACCCAGTGACTCCAGGAAACAACACTGATGATGTGTCCAAGTTTGCATCAGTAAATGATTTGTTAACTATTAATGAAATGTGATTAATTATTTCACCTCCATTTTGAAGGTAATGAGAAAACTATTGTTTTTTTGTTGTCTTGAAACCAATTTAATCGGATTATTTTACCCCAGAAATGATATCTCTATCAGAAGCAAAGATATAGGCTGTGTTGTATTGCTGTAAGTGTAAATGATGGCTGCCATTTAAAAAAAAAACGTGTATATTTCAGAAATGAAGGGTGATCTAATCTCTTTGGATAATTTCTTTCCTATTACCCTAAGGTAGCCTACTTCATTGCCAAAGGGGGAGAAAAAGGAACATTACCCTGTTAAAACTCATTTTTCTTTGCATATTTTACTCCTGTTGAAACATATTGTTTTTTTCATTGAAACCTGTTTAGTTGAATTCCTAGACCCCAAAAATGTACACTTTGACACCAATATTATTATTATAGCTCTAACAGAAGCAATGTTGCAGTTGGGGTATGGTGTAATAGTGGTTTATTGTTGGCGGCCATTTTTAAAATGGCTATAGATAGAAAATGAAGGGTGATCTAACTTGTCTCTTTGGATAAATTGTTTCCTATGGCCACAAGGTACTTCCATACCAAAGGAAAATTGAATCAAAGTTTAGGGGGAGGGGTGGGGGGGTAAGTTACCCTGTTAAAACGTATTCTTTTTTCATGAAATTTGCATATTTTACCCCCCGCTGTTATGTTAATTAGTGAAGTATTGGGTTTTTTGCATTGAAACCTGTTTAGTTGAATTCCTAGACCCCAAAAATGTACACTTTGACACCAATATTATTATTATAGCTCTAACAGAAGCAAAGTTGGGGTCTGGTGTAATAGTGGTTTATTGTCGGCGGCCATTTTTAAAATGGCTATAGATAGAAAATGAAGAGTGATCTAAATTGTCTCTTTGGATAAATTGTTTCCTATGGCCCTAAGGTACTTCCATACCAAAGGAAAAGTGAATCAAAGTTTAGGGGGAGGGGTGAGGGGGTAAGTTACCCTGTTAAAACGTGTTATTTTTCATGAAATTTGCATATTTTACCCCCCGCTGTCATGTTAATTAGTGAAGTATCGTTTTTTTTGCATTGACACCTGTTTAGTTGAGTTCCTAGACCCCAAAAATGTACACTTTGACACCAATATTATTATTATAGCTCTAACAGAAGCAAAGATATGGGGTCTGGTGTATTGGGGATTATTGTCGGCGGCCATTTTTTAAATGGCTATAAATAGAAGATGAAGGGTGATCTAACTTGTCTCTTTGGATAAATTCTTTCCTATGGCCCTAAGGTACTTCCATACCAAAGGGGACCTTTGCATCATGACTTGAAGTTAACAGCTTATTTTTAGGGCTTAGAGCCTCCACTAAACACTAACAACCTAATAGTGCAGTGTCAAAAATCAGTGCGAAAAAAAGAAGAAACTAGGAAGCGTGTCACCGCAAGGCGCACATGAGCACTCTTCCTGGAAGGTCCTTAGAGGTCAAAGTCAAAACAGCAATAGTTCCTTAGAGGTCAAAGTCAATACAGCAATGGTTCCGTAACTCTAAGTTAGGAAGACTTACGACACAGCGAGAGCACAGACAGGGCAGACTTCAACGGTTCCCCATTCCTATAACAAGGGAAACGCCGCCCTCCCGTTCTGTCCTGCGATATTAGAACGAGCGCTTTTTAGCACAGTTTTACAGCGCATCGAGAGAGCGCATGTCTGTAGTAATATGTCAACATGATGATGATGAGAGTGTGAATTTATGATCACATCCACAGCGCGTTGTGTCACTCAGTCAGTGTTTACAGCATGGCTCTGGTCCCATACGTTGAACATGCCGTTCCTCTACTGTCTAAACTTCATAACTCATCTGCACAGTTTACTTTTGTCAACCAGAACATCAGCCTCACCCAGGACTGGAACAAGCACGGGGTGGCAGCAGTGGTCTGGGATGCGGTGAGTGAGTGAGTCAGTCAGTCAGTCAGTCAGTCACACACACACATACACAGCATAATGTGGTTGGGTTTGTCTATAATATTATAATATTATTTAATAGGCAGTTACAGTATTGTAATGGATTGGCAACTAGTGGTTCTCCATCGGTTCCCTTCTCAACCTTTTCTCATTTCAAGGACACCCCACTACACACACTACACACTACATTGTTCTCAAAGTGGGGTCCGGGGACCACTATGGCAAGGGTCATTGGGATAGGGGGGTTCCAGGGGGTCCCCTGCAAAGGTAATTAATGTATTTTTTAATAGATATTTGAAAATATTTGTTTAACCTAATCTTCTATTCTGGTGGTCCCTGCAACAAAACCTTTTCAGAAGGTCCTTGACTTGAAAAAGTTTGAGACCCACTGCACAGACCCCCATTTGATAAGGTGACATGGGGGTGGTTCTGGACCCTACATTGAGAAACAAACATTGCACAGGTGCCCCATTAGTAGGCTACATTTACGAATTAAGCATGAACTATGCATTTATAGTTCATGCGTTCAACGTTATTGAAATGAAAGCTGCTCCTTCCTCTTGTTTGGTGAGTATTTTACAATGACCTGATTTAATGCATTAATTGTGCTACATGTTTTCATTCACCAGGCAGTTGTTATGTGTATGTACCTAGAGCTGGCGCAGATCCAGATCAAGGGTAAGACGGCCATTGAACTTGGAGCTGGCACTGGACTGGTGGGCATTGTGGCAGCTCTGCTGGGTAAATAAATATACTGCATTTCATCACAGTGTTTTCATCACTTTGCTTTAAGTAGATTAGTCTTTACTTGATTTGACATCCCTGCACCGATAAGACATGTAATTTGCATGCACACATCCCTTCCAGGTGCCAACGTGACCATCACTGATCGGGAACCTGCCCTGGAGCTCCTCAGCGCCAACGTGAAGGCAAACGTGCGCCCGGATCACCAGGGATCAGTGGTGGTGTCCGAACTGACGTGGGGCCAGGATCTGTCGCGGTACCCAGCGGGGGGATTCGATCTGGTGCTGGGGGCGGATATCGTCTACCTGGAGGACACCTTCACAGCGTTGCTGCGCACAATGCAGCACCTGTGCTCAGACACCTCCGTGGTGCTGCTCGCGTGCAAGATCCGCTACGAACGGGACACCAAGTTCCTGGACATGCTAAAGCGGCGCTTCACAGTCGAGGAGGTCTACTATGAGAGTCAGAGGGACATTCACATCTATAAAGCCGGGAAGCTGCCTTCCGGGAGGGATCTTTAAGTACTGTACTGAGATATCCGTTATGCCCATTTGATCCATGATTATGGCAGAAGACTGAAATTCATTTGAATTTGCATTATTTTCTAACCGACTCTATGGCATGGGTGGCCAGCATTTCTTTCCAGAAGGCCCTACTGACTTCATTAAAGTCAGTGAAGGGCCACACATTGGACGATTCAATTGAAACATCTAGTTCTGAATTATTTTGCTAAAACCTAATGATTTTGGTAGACCTAACAGATTGCTTTATAATAGGCTATTTGCCAGACCAGAAGACCTAGGCCCGTGCTTCACACACAAGACATTTATGTAACAAAATGTTGACTTTTCTTTCTTCTTTTCTTTTTTACAGCTCTGAGGTTACATTGAAGATTAGTTCATAAAACAATCCACTTCAATCAATGCAGTATCAATTTTAAATGAATTTATATCTTGCCAGTTGTTTGATATGCACCAATATGAAACATATACTGTATTGCATTATGTTAAAATGATTGACTCAATGCAGTCTCTTTAACATTTAATATTTACCATTTGAGTACATACCTGCATCACCCATTTGAGTACATACCTGCATCAATGGAACGAAACTATGTATTCAAATGGTTATTCATTACCAATAATTAGAATGGCCTAGCCTCAAGAACCATCAACATAATGCTGCCAAAGGGGGGAAAAAAAGCATTGGAGAGCTGCAGCGTTTGATAAATGCAGTGTTGGAACGTGTTCATATGTTAGGGGGAGAATTCAAAGTCTTCCTATCCCATAAAGGCCTAAACATGTTTTTATGCTTTTTTATTGTTCAGAAGAACTAACCTTTATAATTAAAACATTTTAATTAAACACTTTTTCACAAGTGATTTTTAACCACAAGTTTAACTGAATGCTCAGCTCTGTGATGTCTCATGCAGAGTAGGGCTGGGCAATATTGATACATTAATTTTCATGAGATTGTTTTGATAATCATCAGTAATGCCTATATAAATACAAGGTCAAAACAGCTAGAACAGTCCGGTACGTTCAGAAAATATTTGACTGAAACGCAGCCTTTAAAACCAGGAAATGACACTTAAGCCATATCATATCATATATTACAATATCAAATTCCAGACAATATCTAGTCCCATCACAATATAGATATATTGTCCAGCCCTAATGCAGACTAGGCAATACCGCTTTCAAAAATATTCAGACAACGATTACCAGAATCACATTTATTAACAGCTGCCAAAAAATGTAATATTTGAAGAGATAGCTCTAATATGATTTGCTCTTGTCATACAAGGTGGTGCTGACATTTAGAAATACAATGAATACAAAACAAATGAAAATAGCAACTTAATGTTTTTTAGTTTCTTTTTTCCTCTTTTTTTTAAAAAGGCTACTATGACAGATTATATAATAAAAAAAAGAATACATTATGGCATTATGTAATTAAGTCATGAACAGAACTACATGTATATCCATAACTGCTGTGCTGTCAGTCAGGTGGCCATTCAAACCATTAAACTACTGGCAGCACTTATTTTATAGGTGTCCTGTAACAAAGCAGTATTGGCAAGTTTTCATAAATCTTGCAATTCTAAACAAATTTAACAGCTTTATCAAATGCATAGTGATGGCTTAGGAAATTAACAGATATTGCGTAATTCCCAGTTCCCCAAATGTCTTACATAAAATCAACAAGACTTAAAAGTCTTAAAGTGTCAAATCGGACTCACAAGCTATGCTGTGGGATCCGACTACAGCCTTTGGGAGATGTCTCCCCCTCCCCCAACCAACTCTTGCTGATCCTAGCCAACCGTCTATTTGGTAGATTTCGACTACTCATCTTGTCATGGGTGCATGAGATGAAGCTGTCAAATCAGGTGAAATGAAGTAGGATTGTATATGCCACGAAAGTGCATGTGTCACTCTGCATAAATGTAAATCAGAATTAGGATAGTAATCTTTCCAGGCATCCACAGCATTCCATTACCAACTTTGCAGCGTTCAGCTTCAGAACAATACAATCACAAGCTATTTTCTGTGTTACCCCTGCCTTTCACCAAAGGCAGCATACTCTAATACGCAACGTACATTTTCAGCTATGATGGTTTGTCCCCAAAATTTGATTAGAACTATGTGGCTGATGGATTTACTTTCATTGTGTACAAAGACTAAAGGCTGAATGGGCAGACTCATCTGAACCCAACCCTTGATTCAAGATACCCCATTGCCTCCAGTAAAATATATAAAATTAAAAAACAAAAAATTGTGCAAGCCAGAGTCCAACATTTCGAATGGTTTCTGAGTTCCATAGTGGATCAAATCCACAATTGTGTTAGCTCTAAACACCTGCCATTAAACATGTTTAAAGCTACATTTAAAAAGAAAAACATTTTCCACCCCAACAAAATATTTCTTTTGTTCTCATCTTTTCAAGGCTGGTAAATATTTAAAAAAAAAAAAGAAAAGAGAAAAGAGCTGAATGGCATTATGCAAGCAGAAAGCACATTACAAACCAAACATAGCTCAGAAAGATAAAACATCCGAGACACAGCTGATCTACAGTTCAAAGTGTTAGTAGGTAACAGGCGTTAATGCAATAGCGCAGTTACGAGTGTCGCACTCCAAAGTGACCTCACAAAATGATCTAGAGTCTTGGGGAGGCCAAACTTTAAAAAAAAAATGTTTCCATAGGCTGCGAGCGATGGGGGCGAGAAAGAAGGTTCGCCATTGCTGGTGATGTTGCCAAATGTTCCTAGGCACCAGTGACTGGATGCTTCCTAGCAGTGGAGTGAATACAATTCAACTCCTACCTCAGGCCCCATCACCTCCTCACAAGAACCATGATTTAGGTGAAGAATTCCCTTACTCCTTGATGGTTCTTCACACCGCTGTGCCATTGATGATCAACAGAGGGTTTCAAATTATTCACATGGGGCAATCAGTCTTTTCTCTATTCCTGGTTATTTTTTACAGACTTGTTAGTCTTGTTTATTTAAAAAGAAACCAAAACAAAAAACCAGTAGAAAAAGGGAGAGTTGCGTCCTTAAGCTCTATTCTGAGTCTCTGTACACGGGGTCAGGCAGACGGTGGGTGGCCGTTCTATTCTGATTTGTGGCAGTACAAGTCTTTGAGGGCTTTCAGTTCTTCGATGAGTGTTTTGTTCTGGTTTTCCAGCACGGCCACACGGTTCTCAAGACACTTGACATACTCCTTCTTCTTCCTGCGGCACTCTCGGGCAGCTTCCCTGTGTGACAAAAAAGATAATTAGACAAACTTTCCTCTGAACAGATGATGAGAAACCATGCTGCTTCGATTCGGAGTTTCAATGGGATACATAACCCGTTTTCATCCTAAATCATTTCACTTCATCGAGCATACAGAAAGTATGAGGTGAAATGACAAAGTTTTTGCCACACTATTTTGGCGATCTCCTCACATCAGACCCATGGGATTTGAGTTTAATAATCTGTGTTAAGTTTTCCTTCAACAGTGCATATACCAACATTGCTTGGTGTGTATTGCCCAACTACCTGTTTTTCATTAGGCGCACCTCCCTTTTTCGTGTCACCTCTACAGTGCCACCTCCTGTGGGCAGTCCCGGGGACTGAGCCATGACCACCCCAGAAGTCATGGTGTTTGTGGGAGCCGCACGGATCTGGTAAGCCTGGACATCTCCAGAAGCCGCTAGGGGAAGGAAACAAACAACAGGTACGGTAAGTTGAAGCCCCGCTCCAGCCAATTTCGGTATCCATCTTTCCCCCTAATTTTCTATGTCAATTATCACAAAGTTGATGTAAACGCAAGCATTGTTGATTCTCTGCTACCAATAAAATCATATCTAATGGCCTAAATTTGACAGGCAATCACAGTGTGGGCATCACTCCAGACGATGGGACTGGGATATTAACTTATACTGTAGCTTGCATGTAGACTTTTTTTTTTTTTTTTTCTTTTATAAAAGATTTGTTTTTGGGCTTTTTGCCTTTATTGGATAAGACAGTAGACTGACAGGAAATGGGGGAGAGACAAGGAGTGACATGCGGCAAAGGTCGCCCGGATCGGGAATCGAAACGGCGACGCCGACAGGCATCGACGCCGAAATGGCAACGCCTGGTCCACTAAGCCACCAGGCGCCCCTGCATGTAGACTTTTAAATTGTCCATGAAATAAAAGGTTTTCTCAACACTCTTGACTTGCGAAAAACCTTTACAACCCATAGGTCACAAACTGAGAAACACAAATGTGTAGATAATCTATTTTAAGCTGCTTTAGATATCTTTACAGCATGTAGCGACAGTATATTATAGAAAAAGAGACACCCACCTTGTACCATAACCTGGTTGCTGGGTACCAGTATTTGCTGCCCGTCACTGGTCTGAGCGTACTGCAGGATAGTGGTGCCAGGCTGGGCCCCAGCAGCATTGGCCATGGTCAACGCCTGAAGGCCTTGCATGCCGTCTGTACCGTTATTGGACAGTTGGATGGCTCCACCCTGGGTTATGGCAACTACAACAGAACAAAACAAATAAAATAATGCAGGTTCAGTGCTAGAATGTAATGGTTTGTTCAAAATGAGACACCTGTCATTTAAAAACAATGAAAGAAAATGCCAACTCAAAACTATACACTTAAATAACATAGTAGATAACATGGGCCCCATTTGAAAAAGAGACACTTAAATAGAAGATACTTTGCATTCCTACATACAGTACAATAACGTTGTTGTCGGGTGGAAACCTTGTACTGTATGTCCAAAACCGTTCGTTTTGTATTTATTGTTTTAAAAATGATCTAAACTAGTGAAAATAGCCGATCTATAAGCACACAACGCCTTGCACAGAGAGGCGTTGTGTGCTTGTAGATCAGCTATTTTCACTAGTTTTGCGCAATAGTCTTGTGTGATGAACCAGGGCTTTACTTTACTGAAAAACGTACAAATGTGAAACTTGGAGATACAAGGTTTCTGCCCGACAGTGACTATATATTTCATTTGCGAAGCCACTGCGACTACCGGCCAAAAGTTACTTGTGGCATTTTGATTTCTATTGTGACCCCTGAAACTGAGGAACCAGTCTGACAGAGTGGGGCTTACAGCTTAGTTGGGTGACTTACTGTACTGGCCACTGCTGGTCTGGTAGATGGGTGTAGGCATGGTGACTGTAGTGATGGCAGGGGCCGAATCGTCCTCAGACTTCTCCTCCTCGATACAAGGGACTGCCGGAGTGTCAGATGACAGGTCGTTCAGGATCTTCCTGTAGGGGTGGGCGATATGGAAAAATACAATATCACAATATTTTTCCAAGCTGTATCATGATATACAATCTTATAACGATTCTTTTTCATGTTGGTATTATGGTTATTTTTCAAGTTACTTAACAGTACAACCACCTACAAGGTCACAAAAACTAAAAGAAAAAGGAGAAACAGAACATTTAGACCAGTGGTCCTCAAAGAGTGGGGTCCAGGGACTCTCTGGGTTCCCTTTGGGAGGTCTAAATTGACCCTTGAAGTTTAAATTATGTAACTCTGACAGTATACAAATTAAACCAAATGGACCCGTAAGGGTATCGTCTCAACAATATTTATCACCATATCGCCCACCCCTATCTTCCTGCAATGGGGAAAGTCGCACAGAACCAACAGCAAGCAAATCGCATAGAAATAGCATCCTTGTTTATTACCTTGTGTAAAGCTATCATTGTGTCATTCTGGACATTGAAATCAAGACGGAAAAATGTACCTGTATGAGGGGCGTCGGGACAGAATCTCCCTCCTTTTCTGACAGTCAGTCACGCTGTCCACAGACTCCTGGGAGTCCTCACTCTCACCAACAGTCGAAATCTGCACAAGGTCAATGAAAACCAGAACACAATGTCATGTCTAGCTTGGAGACATAATAGATTTTAATGCTGAACATGCAGCCAACAAGAGTTTGTCCAGGTTTTCAAAAGTCAAATTCAAGAACATTTCCTGCACCCTGCAGATGCGCCACTAGTTTTCGGAGCAAGACGGCAACAAATTCAGAACGCTCACCTTTCCCTATGTTTTCTAACAGCCTGTCACAATGAGTAGCACCGTCGGCGTGAGCGTCTGGGAAACCGGGGATTTCCCCGCTGGGCCGCTAGGGGGAGTCCGGCGAGCGGGCCGCTGCAGGTCACTGCAGTGTTTCAATTGAAACGGGCCTCGGCCGTCAATGCGAATGATCGTCGTCCATCAGAAACCCCCATTGGGGCCCCCTTTCTGTAACGTGCTAGTTCTGCCTATGTCCTGTTGCCAGGGGGGACTCCGACTGCCAGTAAATCTCAGTCCAAATAAATGACGCTCATATGTGAATGACACTCTATCGGAAGCCCCCCTCAATGGGCCCCCTCTATCACGCTGTGCCTGTGAGCTGTGACGCTGCACACCGATTGGCTTCACTTTGTAATACGAGCTAGGCGCGCGGTTTAGTTGTTGGAATCTTGGATGGACTATCAAAACAAGTTGTTATTAGTTAGAATACATCACAGAGCCTTTCAAACGAGAGAGCATTTGTGAGTAAAGTTGGCAAGTTGTTCAACCACTAATTAACAAGAATGCACGCTCATTTTAAGATGGCAACAACAAACATGGACGCAACACTGGTCTGTCGCATCCTATGGTCGCATCCAGTCAGATGAAACATGTCATGTGGACAGCTGGACACGTTAAAACGTTACCTTGAATGGAATATATCTGAGGAGCAATTATGTCAACTTCCCCAAAAGGCTGTCCTGTCTTATTAAACCAGACGCTGGGACAGCATCCACTGCTTGTATTGTATCCACAATATAACTTGTGAGTATCCTAATTTATTACCTTAACATGTCACGCCAATGCGCAAATGGTAATGTGGGTAGCCTACAGTAATTAATGTACAGTATTTGTGCAAGTTGGCCCTACATTTGTGGATAGCCTATGCATTATGTTCAAACAGTTCAATCCAAAACATAATGCTTATAGTCCAGTAATTTTAGGCCAAAATTAGGCTAAACCTAAAACAAATTGCAATAGTAGCAAACTCAACTGATTCTGTATCCTCATTATATCCTTAGTGAGAGAAAAAAAGTCCCAAGGAATCCCATCAGGGCAAAGTTTTGAAAACGACCTACCTACCTTCACTTACTATATACACTATAATATAAAGGAAAAAATGACTCCCAAAAAAATCTGCTTTAAGTGGGATGTGAGGGATTAAACTAGGGGTTTTTAATTATTCGGAATCCATTGCAAGCATTTGTTTTGCACGAAAAACATTCATTGGGCAAGAAATGGCCACTCAAAATGATGGTTTAGTGATGAGTCATCAATTTTCACAGTCTTTTGGGGTCCGTTTTTAGTGTGGCGTTGGAACCGTTCATTTTGAGGAGGGGGTGCTCAAGTGAAAAATTGACAATTAATTAATAAATAATGCTCAATTTTGACAATTAATTAATAAATAATGCTCAAATTTTTTTAAGCTCACGCGCTACGCGCGCTCGCATAGGGCCGGTCTGATGAAAATCCCAGGGCTGAAAATTACTCCCACACCGAGCCTGATGAGTAGAATATAATCTACAACAATTAAACTAAAACGTTATGCTGACATGCATATTTAATCACTTTCCAGCTCCTGTAGATACACTAGGTGTTTGTTTTTTGTTCTCCCGCACCTGTACAGTCTGGATTTGTGGGGACTGGATGACTGATGGCTGTGCGGCCTGGATTACTCCATGCACCTGGACGGTCTGACCGTTGGGCAGCTGCACCAGGGTGACTGTTGGTCCACTCGAGGACATCTGAGCTGCTGCCATAGACACCTACGACCAAACGCAATTAATTACACACTCACACTCAAAGCCATGAAAAACATAGATACATACATATGCATTTAGGAAAGGCAGAGGATTTTCAACCATCTCACGGCACCAGCAAAGGAAACGCTTTTAAGGCACCAGGCGACTGACACACGCTCCAGATTTTTACCGTAACCTCAAGAAACCCATGCCTAAAAGTAACCAAGGATTTAAGTATCATCTTTCCATTATTCCACATTCGGTGCTCCTTGTTGTAATTTGTTGATTGTTTTGTTCTTTACATTTGTTTAGGTTAAATAAATGTAATGCAGCAAGTGTGTGTACCTATGTACCTGTATCTGTGTGGCAATCTGCTGGGCATCAGACTCAGAGACCACCGCTTCACTACTTTGCTGTGCTTCGGTACCCGCCTCCATGGTAATTTAAATATCTAGAAAGAGTAGGACACTTTGTAATAAGTGTGTGTGCTTATAGAATTGTGAACACTTATAAATATTAAATCAGTGGTTCTCAAAGTGGGGAACCCTCCCCAGAGACCCGTTCCAGTGTGGGTCCCCAGAAAAAAATGATAAAATGGCATCAAAATCTGTTTAAGCACTATAACCAATAACCATATATACACACACGCACAACTATTTGAAAAAATCCCACCCGTGTGAACTGAGCGGTGGTTGTGGTGTGTGTGTGTGTGTGTGTGTGTGCCTGTGTCCATGCTGTGGTGGTGGTGGTGGTGTGTGTGTGTGTGTGTGTCGGTGTGTCGGTGAGTGAGTGAGAGGGTGTGTGTGTGCCCCACGGATGGAGACACGGAGACACACATACACACACGGCCATGCTAAGGAGCGGTCTAACCACCGCTCAAAAATAGCCGATCTACAACCTCACAATAGCATGTAGATCTATAAAAATAAAAAAAAATAGACCTACATTTGAAATATTTCTCCAATCTTGTATGGGGGTTCCTGGACAAATAAATATACAATAGGGGGTTCTTGATATGAAAAGGTTTGAGAACTATTGCAAAACCAGCATGAGCGTGTACTAATGGTTAAAGCACCAAGTCCCCTGTCCACAAAATAATAGGAGGGTGTGGCTTTGCCCAACAAGCTAACAACAATAGCCCATTTATTGTAGTTCATTGTCACACCATTTCTGGGACAAAGAGCTAAATGCTACTTTTAACTGTAGCAAAATCAAGCAAAGAGGCAAGAGAAAATGCCTTGCAAAGAGCTTTAAAAATACTTATCATGCAGCTTTTGGAAATGTTTGCTGCTCGATTTGAACTTATTCTGGGCACAGCAGCTGCAAGCTACAGCTATCTATCGGCTAACCCCATGCCTGTACAGTAGGAAGCAGCATGAATGCCATTGCTACAGAACAAACATGCATTGCTAACTAGTTAAATCCGTACAGTAGGCCTGCAGCAGCAAGCTAAAGCCAACTATGACAAGCTAACTCCATGGCTGTACAATGTACAGAGAGCATGCAATTGTTTAAGGAGTAGTTCACCCCCAAAATGACTTTTTTTCTATTGATTACTCAGGCCAGAGTGGAGAGTAGAGTTCAATAATATTTTTTGGTTTTTGTCACATTCCTAAAACAAAATTTTGATTCGAGTAAATTTACCCCCATTGATTCCGGATGGTGACCCGTTTCGAAACGGGTCACCATCCGGAATCAATGGGGGTAAATTTATTGTTATCACATTTTTGTCTTAGGAATGTGACAAAAAACAAAAAATATTATTGAACTCTACTCTCCATGGCCTGAGTAATCAATAGAAAAAAAGTCATTTTGGGGGTGAACTACTCCTTTAAGGTGCCAAGTACTGTACATGCCAACTAGTTAAATCTGTAAAGAACAGAAGTGCTTCTCAAAGTTTGTCATGTCAAGGACCCCCAAATTGACACTTATTAGCCTGCGGACCCCCATTTGAAAAGATATACCAGGGACCAAGGACCCCCAGTTTGACATGCAATAAGCTACGGATCCCCATTTAATGGCATTTACATCTCCCCAATCTGTTGTAAAATCTATGTTAATTTAACTGAGAGGGTGCAAATGGACCATTTTGTACACTCTCTGGGTTACAGACCAATAAGGGTCCATTTGGTTCCTAACCATCATTTAGCTGGGGACCCCGTGGCACTCCCTCAAGGACCCCAGGGGGTCCCCGGACCCCACTTTGAGAACCAATGCAGTACTACAGAGTGCAGTAGCACAGCATGCTAACTGAAGCTAGCTAAATCCACACGATACAGTAGGAACTAGTGAGCTAATGCCATTGCTAACTAAAGTAAATCAATACATTACAGTAGCTAACCGAGGCTAGTAAGCAAGCTAATGCCATTGCTAACTAAATCAATACATAGCAGTAGCTAACTGGGGCTAGTTAGCAAGCTAATGCCATTGCTAACAAAATCAGTACATTACAGTAGCTAACTGAACTAGCCTGGGCTGGCTTCCAATTTCGGGCTTTTGATCCGGTCGGGAGCGGAAGATCTCCTACGTTTTTCTGTAGTCCAAAACGGACTACACTTTGGCCGGAAACAGTTTTAACCCGTACTTGCGCATGCGCTAACTACATGGCTAACTACTTGCGCATGCGCTAACTGGGTTGAAACTGTTTCCGGTCGTTGTTTCCGGCCAAAGTGTAGTCCGTTTTGGACTACAGAAAAACGTAGGAGATCTTCCGCTCCCGACCGGATCAAACGGCCCGTTTAGTAAACGAAGACCGTGATGCGAGGTTAAACTGAACTGAGGCTAGTTAGCAGGCTAACACCATTGCTAACATACATTACAGTAGCTAACTGAGGCTAGTGAGCTAGCACTGGGGGTACAATAGAAATACGCTTCAAATTTAACTTGGGACAAAATATCCAAACACATATTCATGGCGAATTTATGACAAGGCGGCGTGTGTGTGTCGGCCAAGGCTTAGATATAAATTACAATGACTGAACTAAATAAAATAACATGACGTATTTGCAAATGGAAAAAGGGTGTCGACGACAAAAATGACGTAATACTTTTAACTGGGGGCGAGAAGAAAGTCTCCCACAGAATGAGCTTTTAAACAAGTGTCCACGACATTTCATTCTGTTGAAAAGCTTTTATTTTATACACCATTGTAGATTGCCCCTAAAAATCTAAATAAATATTTTTAAACGTATAAACGTATGGAGGGAAATGTGGTGGGAAAAGTACTCAAATATTGTACTAAGTAAAAGTATCAATACTGCAATGCAGAAGTAGAAGCCCTGAACTCTAAATTTACTTGAGTAAAAGTATAGAAATATTGGGGTACTCATTATGCAGAATGTCCTATTTAAAGTTTACAATGTACTACAAGCTTGTAGATCTGCTATTTTCAAATGGTCGTAATGTATATAGGCATAGGGCTGAATTGTTTGTGTATGTTTTGTAATAATAATAATCAAAATCTACAAAGTAGTAACTTAAGTTGTCAAATAAAGGTATAGTGGAGTAAAAGTACAATATTTGGATCCGAGATGTAGTGGAGTAGAAGTAAAAGTATTGAAATTCGGAAACACTCCAGTGAGGAAAAAAGTATCTCAAAACTGTACTTATAAGTACAGTACTTGCTTGAGTAAACGTACTTAGTTACTTTACACCACTGCTGCTTTGGGCAGGTTGGCGCTTGAATATCTTTACATAGGGCGCAAAAAAAAGTTTACAAAGTTATAAGCTAAAACAAAACAAGTAGATAATTTCTTTCACTTTGCGAATTTATACATTTAAATGAAGGAGAAAGGGGAACAATTTTCAACCCCCGATCCCACATTATTTATTATTATTCTTTCTTCTTTTTTAAGTCTCAGTCTCGTTGCAGTGAGAGAGAGAGAGAGACCCACTGACTCATTTCTCTGTGTTAGTTAGTCTGCAACACTGGGCCGCCATGATTCCCCTCTTTGTTAGCTTCTTGTGTGCGGATATCTTTTTTGTGCCGTCTTCTACTCGCAGCGACAGCCTTCTGTTTCCCTTTTAGCAAAAACATGGGGATGGGATGACGACGTGTATCCTCTTACCGACACGGACTCGCTTCGTCACTCCCGGGTCTCCTCCGGAGCTCCACTTTTATTCAGGCCGACACGTAAGAGAGCGCGTCAGGCTACACCTCCGTCGCGTCACCGAGAACAACAACACGGAGAGGAGGACGAGGGATAGACGTCGACGACACACAAATTATCATCAGCCCCTGATCTGGGCTGTGTGCCTCTGAGCGGGCCCGAGCGACCGCCGGAGATACACGACGAGGAGCCGAGGGGGCGTTCCGCGGAGATACACGACGAGACCCGAGTTGCTCACACGATGGGAAACGAGTGCTGACGGAGATACACGAGAGCCTGGCACTGGCACATAATGTTTTATACAAGTGGTTCTCAAGCTTTTTCATTTGAAGGACTCCCATAACCCAGTCTGTGAGTGTACAAATGGAACCAAATGGACCTGTGAACCCATATGGTTCCATGTGTACACTCTCAGCTGCACAGACCTGTGATTGAGGGTCCATTTTGAACCCCCTCAATGAACCCTGTGTGTCCTGTGGGTGCTTGAACCACACTTTGAGAACCACTGTTTTGTACTTTTTTAAAAAAAATATCAAACATATAATTTTGCGAATGTCTGTCTGTCTGTCTGTCTGAGTGAGTGAGTGAGTGAGTGAGTGAGTGAGTGAGTGAGTGAGTGACTGTCTGTCTGTCTGTCTGTCTGTCTGTCTGTCTGTCTGTCTGTCTGTCTGTCTGTCTGTCTGTCTGTCTGTCTGAGTGTCTGAGTGTCTGTCACAGCGTTTCTCCTCAGTGGCTGGAGGAATTGATCTGAAATCGCATCACCATTAGCATATGAACACACCTGACATAACTGTGAAGCCCGTTTGTCACTTTCACAAATCATATGCTGTATATTAGCATTTTGATGGTGTATCTATATCTATTTAGCCTACAGTACCTTTTGTGACCACACATGTTAAGGGAGGGGCGCTGTTGTTCAGGCCATGCACAATCACACACACACACACACACACACACACACACACACACACACACACACACACACGGGGGGGGGGGGGGGGGGGGGGGGGGGAGTGTGTGTGTGGGTGCAGGCGGGCGGGGGGGGGGGGGGGGGGGGGGGGTTCTGGCCCTGTTACAGATGTTGTCCAAAAATCATGCAGATCGGTACACAGTATCTCTGTAGCCGTTAAATGGAACGGGTATTTCTTACATTGTTGCTCCTACATATTAGCAGGCAAGCACCAGTTAAAGTTACTTTCCATCCCTCATATACTGTGTGCACAGTGCACATCCCATAACCCACACACTGCACATCATTTCGGAGCTCATATCTTTGAACGGGTAAGGGCTAGTTTAACTAATTTTATAATTGATGGAAGTAATGTGTCTCTGATCGGGCAGAAACATTGACCTTTCAGTTTTTATGAAAAGAATAAGTACATCATTACAATAGGAAAGAATAAGAAAGAAAGAAAACCACACACAAGCACGTACGCACGCACACACACACACACACACACACACACACACACGCACACACACACACACACACACACATTCACTGAATTATTTCTAACTAGACCTTACCCGTTCGAAGATATGTGCTCCAAAATATGTGCAGAGTGTAACAGCAAATTTAGGTGAATGTAGCCTATGTATGTATGTGCTTGCTTCACATAGTTTTTTCATACCCGTTGGAAGATGAGACACATCAAACGCACCCGGTGAAAGTGTGTGTGTGTGAGAGAGAGAGAGAGAGAGAGAGAGGTGTGTGGGGCTACAGATCCCATGGCCTGGAGGAACGGACCATAACCCTGGCAACAGACAGCAGAGTTCAACAGAAGTGGTTAAGAAAACGCTAATAAACAGCTTTAATTTGGGAGAAATGAAATTCGGGCTCCGTCACCGTTGGTATAATGCTAATGGCCAATACCATGTGAACTTTGGGATCAGTTGCTGAAGCGAGTGAATAGATAAACGTAGATAAGCGTGAGCGTTAGAGCGTGAGAGCGTGAGTGTGTGAGTGAGTTAGAGTGTGAGTTTGCTCCTTTATTAGTAGGATGCTGCAGCATTAAACATATTACTAAAGCTACACCTTGACCACTTAATCTGGATGAACTAAATCACTCATTAGAGAGAGCATAATTCTAAACTTCTACTCCCATCCCCATGTTTTAACTGTCTTTGTAAAAAAAACATAAAGTAAAGCTCAGTAGAAGCAATAAAAACATTAAAAAATTAAAGTCTTAATTGAAAGTGATCTAACATTTAAAATAACCAATTTGATGGAGATGGAGATACAGGCTTAATGTACAGAAGGTATTGTGGCTGTAGGCCATTCAAAAAGAGCCGCGAGGAGCTAAACATGAGAGTGTAGACACTTGTATGACGCGCACGCAAAAGAATTCAGGTCCACAGCAGGCATCGCGTTTGACCATTTAATTCTTACAAAACAGAAAAAGTATAACAGTTCCCAGCACACTATTATACTACCGTTGATGTTATTTTACGTTTGATGCGGTCAACAGAAATTGTCGCTCCCACGCTCACCCCCTCTCCGTCCACATTCCCCAAACTACTGGTGCCCAGGTGAACGCCATAGTAATCAACGTGGCAGCGCCCCATCTACGGTGCCCACGCCCACCACCAGTGCAGTGCCCAAGCTGTCAATCAAAGGTGCATCTATTCATGTCAATAATAAAACACCAGACCTTAAGGCCGGCTTTACACTGCAGTCCAATCCAGCCCAAATCCGATTTGGTTTCAAATCTGATCTTTTGGCCAGAGTTTTCACACAGCATTTGCAAGTGACACAGATCTGATCTGTGCATTCAGACAGCGTTAGCCCAAAGCTGCTCTGCGGAGACATGCATGATTTGGTTACCGTGGTAACGACGTAGGCGTCATGGCGTTACGTCACTACGGCGACGCTGGTTGATTACGTTCTGATTACGTTCAGGAAATGCGACATAATAGACCATAGTAAACACACGTTAATATTGTTTTTCTCTCTTCTTTTCTTTACTCTTGTGTTTCGCTCTTCTCTCTCGTTTTCACTGTTTAGCTCACGTGTTTTCTCACTTCTCTTTTGTTTTTCTCATGTGCTCAGTCCGCTGTAATCAAATAGTAAATACTCGCGCTCTGTAATGATGTAATTTACAGCCGCGCTCGGTGACGCTTGGCCACTTTGAAGTGGCTTGTATGTGACCTGCATATAACTCAATGGGGTGGATGTGGTTGCTGCTTTCAGACTGTGTCAGATGTCCTCAGATCCGATATGGATCGGATTTGAAACTACCTCTGGATGTGGTTTTTCAAAATCGGATTTCATGTGACCTGAATGTGACATGTTTGGATTTAGACTATTTAAAAAAAAATCGGATTCCACTTTTGAAGTGACTCAGATCTGATTCAGGCTAGATTTCAGTGGCAGTGTAAAGCCGGCCTTAGTCATTCTGGCTCCTACAGAAGGTATTGATATTGATTGAATGATTATTATGTTGACACCTGTTAGTGTTAATATCCTTGTGCACAAGAGAACAATGGCTCGGTCTGTGGTTAATAATTACAGGAATATAAAAAACTAGCTACTGTAGATAATGTGAATTCGAGTTCTAAAATAGAGTCAGTCTTGGAAACTGGCCGAGCCAATGGCCGAGCCAATTATCCTTCAGCGCACCCTAATTTCTGTTTTACCATATCAATGGAGCAACCACTTATTTGACACAAGCAATGACCTATAGCAACAAATGTGTTTTATCTCTAACACGTCCCCATTAATCAATTCATTTGTGTAGAGCGGAGATCGAGGACATGGTATTTGTGAAAGTATGTCCCCAAGTAAAATGTTTTATTTCTGTATTTAAATTAAAAAGTATAACTAGCATTGTCTCCATTCAGTAGGCCTAAATATGTAAAGAAAATCACACAAAATAGAATCATATTTTATTGCTGACATATGAGATGCTTTTTTTTTTTATTGCGACCGTCAGGTCGCACTTACTATCACAGCCTGCACAAACTGTCAGTCTGTCTGTCTGTCTGTCTGTCTGTCCCTCTGTCTGTCACACCTCACACGTCACACTATTGCCCTGCTCATATCTCCGCACCCGTTGGCCCCATCCATGCCAAATTTTGCACACACGCTCCTTGCCTGCCAAACTACAACCTCCAAGGACCCCCGGACCTCCAGGGACCCCCAGGTCCCTGGGGGACCCACAGATGTAAACAATGACCACATGTGCAAAAATGGCCAAATGACCACACCAACGGGGCTGCTCACGGGGAATTCCTGGGGACCACGACTCCTGCTGCTCCAGAACGGATGCAAAACTGGTGGCGCCCCCAGTGGAGGACCCCCTCCACTGCAGCTCACATTAAATGCCGTAACTCATAATCACCAAATGACCACCCCAACGGGGCGCCTCACGGGGAATTCCCGGGGACCACTGACTCCTGCTGCTCCACAACGGATGCAAACCAATGCCACTTACAGCCCTCTCTGTGTATACATGTGACCTGACGGTCGCTTATCTCCCGATTAGGGAGTCTTACTGGTAAAACAAAATCTTGAAATTAATGTGTGACCCTCGGTTGACTGTCCGCTGATGCAAATGTACCCTGAATATTCATCTATGCACATGACTTAAGAAAGTAGCATATATTTTTGATAGGAAACCATATACCATAAGAAGTGTAAGTTAATTTTCCTTTTTATCAATGTTTTAGGTTGTATTATTACTGTTGTGGTAAAGCATAACATGTCCACCTTGTTATACTTAACTATAGAGGAAATGGATACATTTTCACAATTCTGAAAATATGGTTGATAAATATATAAAAAAATCTTACTCAGTGTTGCCAATGTGCTACCACCAACTTCTTCATTAAATGAGGAGTAATCTTTAGTATAAAATGTCCCCTCTGTTACATTGATTGATTGATTGACAGTTTGTCCCATTCATGTGTGATTTGGTCATAATTTTAGGATATAATTAATTAAGCTGGACAGATATATTTTTTTGACAGCTGAACATGTCCCTTTATAGATTTTATTTTTAATCCTGTAAAAATAAATACTTAAAAAAGAAAAAAAGAAAAAAGGCTGAAATGGCACAGAATAGTATTATGACCAAGAAAGAGTTCCCATTGTGGACGCTGATTTTTAGACTTTTTTCACATTGTCCAATCTGCAGATAGTCTTTTTCTGAAGAATCCTGGTAAATTCATCCTCTGTCTTCGTTCTGAGCTTCCCACAGACTCAGAGATGGACCTCAGGGAGCCGTACCCAGAACTCTTATTTGAGGTGGATATGGATGTCACTGATCCATAGAACACAGAACTGCTTCCAGAGAGGGAAGATCTCAAAGACCATCTGCATAAGTCATCCTCACTCACTGGAATATGATACAAAATGAGATTTAATATTTCACACGTGTTTTGACAAGGTTGTGACCTACCGGAGGAACAGCCTGGTTGCAAGTGAGCAGATTGTACTAAAACTAGTTTTTAAAACTGAAGCAACTAGAATAATTGTTGCTGAAATATGTTTGTACATCATGTGCATTGTGTAGTAAAACAACATTCAGATTCAGAACTTCCAAATCAGAAGCACCAACATGAATATCATAAACGAAAAGTGTTATCCTATAGGCCTATAGATTCTAATCTACCATATCTGATAATCATTTTCATGTTAGCATTGTGTTCTATAAATTACCATGTGTTGGATACTCACAGTCTGGTGGAATGTATTAACTGTTGGACTTCCTGAGTGGCAGTGATGGTGTTGGAGGACTTTCTGCTTCATAAAGATCTCCTCCGTTTCCTGCCACTACCTCCTCTATATTCACCAACAGCTCTGTGACCTGAGTGTCATCACCCCTGTTATTTTTTTTGAAGACAGGGGACCTGTTCCCACATTTATCATCAACAACCCTCTGGAGGGCCTCTCCTTCACTCTCAATGTTCTGCCCAATTTTATCTCCTAGTCTGACTCCACATATCATAGCACTCTTCACTCTGTCACTGAAAAGCTGCATGTGCTCCTTTGCTGATTTACAAACATCAGGTTTACCACCAGGTATAACCTGTTTAGAGGTAGACTTCACCACCATCCTAGAGTGTCGACCACAGTAACCCGTCTCTTCCCACACTGAGCTGTTCTCTCTAACCAAACTCCTCTGTGCCCAGGATGTTTTTCCCCAATTAACTCTTTCCTAAAACGTTATATCCCAGAAGTATAATTCTCAGCTCGGAGCGTTTTCAGTGGTGCCTGGAAATGAAAGAGGAAAACACATATATTATCCATCTGAAGTTCAGGAGGTTGGACCAAGACACATCAAGCCACGCATGTGACATGCCTGTAAACATTCTTTCAATAAATAAGCATAAATCTTTGTTGAAGGCTTGGTCTTTCTTAGTGAATTATGGACTAAACCAGTGGTTCCCAAACCTTTTATATCAAGACCCAAAAGATCTTTTAAACGTTTGCTCGGCACCCAAACTAGTGAATTATTACATTTATGGCATTTCTTAGATCATTTTCTGATCGGGGCCAATCAGTGACTGCGTTTCAACTGCTGTCCGCACAACAAGTGAAAAGCTTCCCCTGTTTGGTCCATGTGTAGATGGTGACGTAGATGCATGCTGAGGCATTTTCAGAACAACAAGTGTAACAGTAAACGCTGAAACGATAAAACTAGCGATAAGTGAAGGTATTTCAGAGTTGGAATCAATTACAACAATTAAAAAGGAACAGGAGTATGCGCTAGCAGAGTTCATCGGCCGAAAAGACGTGTTTGTTTGCCATTCTTCCGACTGGCTGTAGACATAAATTATAACTCCTGTAGGGCAGTTGTATTTTGAAGACGTTGAGAGAAAACGTCTTCCAAATAAAAGCACTCTACAGGAGTTATAATTTATGGCCCGACTGGCTGCACTGTGATGACAGATGTGTTGCTAAGCTGATTGATTAGAGGAGTCTGTCTGTCAAGGCAAATACTCCCGCCCACTGCCCAAAGTCCAGACTCATATTGTGGGAAGGAACGAGTGAGTGAATGCATAGTATGAGGTTGCCTTGCCAGGCTAAAAAAATGGGGGTTAAGTTATAAGTATACAATTAGGCTTAACTGGAAATGAATAAATATAAAACTATCATTGGTTTTAGTAGCATTCCCTTGTTCAGTTTGTTTTAATCTAAGACTATTATATTAGCATATTATAACAACAACTACGGTATTGGAGTGATCCCCTGCCAACTCTCTTTCAAGATTATATCTATTCTGATCAGATTTTAGAACATAAATCCTTTCAGCATTTAGCCTGACACTCAGCCTGAATTGACATTTCGTTTCACTGCCCAAACAAAAAAATTAAAGGGGTGTGGCTAGCGATTCAGGGTCTGGAACTAGGCTATTCAGCATTATGTCTGATACAGTAAAGTACATGTGTAGGTAGGTTTTCAAACAAATAATAATAAATGCCTCTCTACCTCTCAATGTATTTGTAATACAAAAATACAGGTGGAATCATGAGCAAGTTGGTTAATATTATGAAAAGATATGGTTATTTGGGGACTTTTAAGAATTGTATTGTTGTTTACCATATTAACATCATATAAAAACGCTAAATTAAATTAAATTCAAATCAGAGCTTCTTACCCCCACTGCTGCTGTTTCATGTGGCGAATGAAGACTGCTCCCTAACCCTAACCCTAACTGCATTTATTACCTTCTAGTGTATAACATTGACAATATTTGATCTTTGAGCAACAATAAACCTCACAGAACAAGACAGACTTTGAACCCTCATGTGGCTTTGCAGTCATATTGAAACTTGTGGGAGTGGTTGTCCAGGTTGGTGAGATTCAAGAGATTTATTTTCACAAGTATGTACATGCACTGAAAAACTTGGGCTTGGGGGTGCTCCATAATACAAAATAAAATGCACACACACACACACACACACACACACACACACACACACACACACACACACACACACACACACACACACACACACACACACACACACACACACAGATATTGTTATTGTATTGATGACATATGGAGTATGGAGTTTTGTATATGTTTTATTTGTTGAATATATATATATATATATATATATATATATATATATATATATATATATATATATATAATTTTTATTATTATTTATTTATGTATTTATTTATTTATTCAGTCTTAAAGCCTGGGGGAGGAAACTGTTCTTCAGTCTGCTTGTGCCAGCTTTGAGGCTCTGATACCTCTTCCCTGATGGCAACAGTTTGATCCAGGGGTCGGCAACCTTTTTGACATGAAGTGCCATTTTTTATTTTCTTGATATAGTGTGCCATATCAACATTAACTTTAATTATGACATACATCGAAATAAGATGTCCACCAGATTTAGATTTTCCATATACATATCAATCTTTTTCTTTTTGTTCTGAACTATTTTCTTTTACTTCAGGACCCACCTATCTCCCAGACTCTTTCCCCAGTTAGAGTTCAGAGATTTGTGTCTATTTTAGAAAAAAGAAAAAAACTCTCTCTCACACTTATGCCAGTGTGCCAGTGATCACCCTCCCCTGTGCCAATGTTGGCACCAGTGCCGAAGGTTGCCTATCCCCTGTTTGATCATACTGGTATGAGGGTGTGTGAGGTCTTTGATGACCCTCATTTAAAAAAAAAAAAATCGAATTAAAGGAATGTTCATAATATTCTATGATAACAGAGCAGGTAGGCTACAAATTACGGCTACAATAATCGAGTTCTGAGGATCATTCAAAATAATGTATTGTAAACAATTGATTGATTGATTGAAGAATTTATTAGAAGTTTGCAATAGAAAAAAGTACAGTTTCATGACAGTACAAATCACTGGTACAAGGTCAACTAAAAGGAGATCCTAGAAAGCCGAGGCTTATTTCCACAGGAACCACACTTTAAGTATCTCATATAACATTGAAAGACAGACGGATAGAACATAGTACTTTATCTAGGATAATATCAGTTTCAAAAACATAACATCAAATACAAAGGCATAAAAAAAAGAAAAGGGGGGGGGGGCATGGGGGCTTAGTCTATTTACAAGTCGCGGGTAGCAGCTGTCTGAAGGTGACTTTTCATACCAATTTTGAAGGAGGCTAGGGATTTGCTCTCCTTTAAGGTTTGTGGAAGGGCGTTCCACATGTTGATGGTATAGCAGGAGAACGAGTTAGCGCCTTGTTTAGTGTTAAATCTACGTTGATGATGATTAGTGGCGCTGCCTCTGGTGTTGTGATCGTGAACATCCTTGACCTTTAAGAAGTAGTTTGCCAGGTACATGGGTATCTTGGAGGTGTAGTGAATCTTGTACACCAGGCCCATTGCAAGATGCTGTACTCTGTCAGCTACTTTGAGCCACCCCACGCTTTCGTGGTGATGATCGGTAAGGTGGGTCTGAGGTGGAAGACCAAGCACAACCCTAATTAGTTTGTTCTGGGCTGTTTGGAGCTTTAACTTTAAGGCAGCTGGGGCGTCGCAATACCAGACAAGGACTCCGTAATCAATGAGGGGCCCAATAAGAGCACCTCCTTGTGTCTTTCGAGATTTAATATTGATCAGCGGGGCAACCCTTTGCAAGAAACAAATTCGTTGATTGACTTTTTTGATTACCTTGGTTGTCATTTTTTCACTGGATAGATTAGCCTCCAGGATGCAACCCAGGTAGCAGATGTGTTTTTTTCTTTCTATCACAGTGTCACCTACTTTAATTGTGAAGTTCTCAACTAGGCTAAGTTTCTGACTAGATCCAAAGAGGATACATTCAGTTTTACCTAGGTGAATTGAAAGTGTTGTCATTGAGCCAGGTGCAGATCATGTTTAGTTCACAGTTAAGGGCCTTTTCAACCTGCAATATGTATCTGCCTGACGGCCGGACTACACCAAGCCGTTTCGCGCGCGTCAGTGCGAATGCGTGCGTATGCGGGGCGCGCGCGCGTATGCGCGTTTTGGATAGATCCAATGTATATCAATTCAGCCGGCTACACCATGCAGGCGTACGGATAGTGCGAACCACGGATACGCATTCCCTAAAAATAGGATCGGTTCTATTTTTTAAGCACGCGTATGCGTTTTGTACACAGAATATCTGGTCTTCCTCACATATACTCCCTCCTTGGTGTAGCCTGGAGCGTTTAAGCATACGCGAGCGTCTTCACGGACAGTACGCGCGTATGTGCGCGTTTTCTGGTGTAGTCCGGCCGTGAGACTAGGAGAGCCGAGTCATCCGCGAACAGAAACAGATTGCAATCACAAGCAGATGACATGTCGAACAAAACAGCACGAACGCACGCACACACGCGCACACGCACAAAAAGGCGCCATGCAGGAAATTCAACAGGTGTGTGATGATGCAGCTGCAGCAGCTGTTAGCCTAAAATGGACAAAAACAATAATGCATTAAAATAAAAGTAAATGGTGGTGTGGAGAAGCTATATGGGACAAAAAACACGAATATCTTGTGTAGAAGACAATGGGCTATGGGCTACTATGAAATTGTTTTCCCAAAGTTTTCACCCGCTCTTTGGCTCTCTGCTCTTTTGTTACAGGCTATACCTAATAAACAATTAGCGTGGCGCGCAATGTCTCATTATGAGACGGACGTTAGCTATGTTATGACGTGGAACATGCTACGAAAGTGCCAGTCAGTGGGAGAAAAAGAAGAAAAGAAAAGAAGAAAAAGTCACAAGTGCAGGTCGAGTTTGTTTGTTGTTGGCCGCCGTGCCACTGCCACAAATGCTCGTCTGTGTGTGAATGTGTGTAGTAGACAGCCCTGCAAAGTCTATTATTTAGCCTACAGTGAGTGAGAGAGTTATGGTGATTGATTGACTTTACAGAGTGCTGATATTGGCAGCTGGTTCTTTAACCCTGGCTAGATGCAGTTCTGTTTTGGCCCAGAGGGTGGCAGCAGAACATTTTTAATTTGTTTTACTATGATGATTGTCAGATTGGTGCAATCAATTGGCTTGATTGCAGTCCTGTTCTGTCTGGCTCAGGGCCCATAATGATTCATATATTTGCCTGTTATAGGCACACATCAACATGTATTGTTACTTAATATGAGAAAGCAGTTTGCTGTACTTGTGTTGTAATATGTGTAATATGATATTTACCCTGTAAACCATTGCCTACTTATAAACATCTTTAGATGGTATGGATGTGTTTATATGTAAAACCTCAGTCTCAATTGATAACCCCTCCCAAAGGACAGAAATAGTAACCTAGCCGTTATACTGTAGCCTATTTGAAAATACATGATAATCAAAGCATATTTAAACAATGAAAAAAGCTTTACAAAAAAAGAAAAAGAAAAGACAATAAAGACATTTTCTGGATACAAAAGGTCATAAGAATCGAGCTTGATTAATCAGACAGGCAAAAACTAGTTAATTATCAATTTGTGGCTGTCAAGTAGGCTACCAGCCCCGGTAGCTCGCCGTGATCGTATAGTGGTTAGTAGGCTACTCTGCGTTGTGGCCGCAGCAACCCCGGTTCGAATCCGGGTCACGGCATTGCGATATACAATGTCACGGCATAAGGGCTGTCTTTTGAGCCAAAAGACACACATTATGCGACGGTTATAACGGAATAGTGGTCACACTGGTTCGAGCTGGCCCCTGCAATCATGTATTGAAGAGTCCCTAAGCGAGACACAACCCCAAACTGTTCCTACTCCTCGCTCCGCTGTCCCTCTGACTGTGGGCAGCACTTCAGCTGGGTGACGCTGAAAATAGATATCCAAAAATAATGGTTTTTGGGTGTACTTTCCACAACCACACGCTAGGGGGTGCTGTAACATAATCTTCCCATGGGATCTTTTTTTGTTGGATGAGTCTGGTTGGAAAGGAAATCATTTCTATATTTTCTATAACTTCCATTGAATATATTATAATTTCCGTTAGCCTCCTTCCTCCTTCTTGGAGCCAGCTTGTGCGACAAACACTAATGAGTATAAATATTCTGCTAGCATTGATTTAAACTGCTTGTAAATTGCAAACTACATCGCAAAATCATCAAAGTCAATTTAACTGTAAAAATGTACCTTAAGGCTTAAATTAACAGTTAGGATTTAACAGAGAACCACCAGTGTAATGTGTAATGTACAACCATTAGGCCTATCTGTCACAACAATACACACTCACCCACACTCACGCAAACAACAAACTATTTCCAGTCTGGACAGAATGTGCACCTTCTGTGTGACTGGAAATATTCTGTGTCACTGAAAATTTAGTTTGCTTCCCTGAAGGGAAATTAATAACAGCCACTCTCATCAGCAAATCACATCCAAGGCAATAAATAATTAAACATGAGATACAATCAACAACTAAAACAGCATGCCAAAGGTGCACAAGAGTAAGCCTACTGCTGTTCGCCAATCCAAGCGTTGTAAAGTTGAATGGCCACAGGTAGAAGGTATACCTCCTTCTGTGCCAGTGGTACATTTTGAGTTGACAGAATGAGTCACTCACTGAAAGTGCTCCTTCTATTAGACCTGTTCATCACAGAGAGGGTGGGAGACAATTTTATGTCCATATCCGTACACAAGCATAGGCTACCACATTATTTAAAAATGCATGTTTACTGATTAGCAAAGTATAATAAACTTCTGGAGTGGGAAAGTAGTCTGTGAGCAGCTGCCCTGCGGACCGTTTCTTTCTTGTCACATTTTCAAAGTAAACGTGTATAATATTGGCTATCCTTTTTCTTTTTCTTTTCATAGGATTTTGGGGCCCTGCTATTGTGGGGGTCCTTGACATAAAAAAATAAATAAAAAAAACAGTGAGAACCACTGGAATACATGAGAAATGCAAAGTTAAGAAGCCCAGACCCTGGGCTTGGGTCTGATAGGCCCATTCTGTAGTGTATAATCCACCCCTGTGTATAGATATAGGACATTTCAACAAATGCATTGAAGCATGTCACTGAAGCAGAAGCCCACAACACATGTTGGTATTGCACATAACACAGAATAAGTAATTTTATTACTGTCATCTTACTCCTAGTTTCTATGAAAGCAACTTGGTATAACTTTGTAGAAATAATTGGGTCTAGGCTATATTGGGATTCCAATCATGCACAGGCTATTTTCAAACTTGAAAGCATAATTGAAATGTCAACATAAATCAGCCAAATGATGAGATAGTATGTACTCTGAATCATGATTTACCCCTGGATATATGGAGTCCTCTTCTGGCCCACAAGGTGGCAGCAGAACATTACTTTTGACCATCATGAGTGTCAGCTTGGAGCAATCAATGGCTTGAAAGCAGTTCTGTTCTGTTGGGCTCAGGCCCATAATGTTTCCAATATATTGGTAGTTATAGATCCTAGTGTGTGGACCACAAAACATTTATTGTGACTTTATGAGAAAGCAGTAGTATACTGTACCTTACTGTGTTGTAATATTTTTAATATGATATTTACAGCCCTCATAATGTCCCTTCTACTTGCTTCTTCTTGGAGCCATACATCAGCCTGTGCCATAAACGCTCACTCATAAGCGCTCATTAACTGAGCCATGGTGAGTATTAGCACTGTGTGGAACTGAAGCTGCTTATAAAACGTACAAAATGCTGAATGTCAGTTTAACTAGAGTGTACAAATGAACCCTAAGGGGATCACATAACACTCGCAGGACATCACAGTGTAGAAATTCCAATTTCATTTAATTCATGACCATCATCCTCATTTACAGGCTGGTATTGTGATGTCTGACAAACACATAGCTACACACACACACACACGCGCGCACGAACACACGCACGTACACATGCACACATGCACACATGCACACTGCGAGGTATTCAGGTTGACAAGGCAAATGATTGAGAGCAGATAGAGAGGTATTTTATACGATCCAATCTTGCATCCTATAAAGGTCCAAGCAAAGAATGCAATGAGACAGGTTGCAGTTTCACATTTTTCCTTCCCCCTAAACATTCAAATGCAATCTCAACACATTTCCATTTGAATCATTTCTCACAACAGTATTATGCACATTATTGAAGGCCAATGTTAGAAGCAACCAATTGAAATGAGTCTAATGGCCAAGGCCACAGCAATAATGTAATGAATGTAACAATAATTCTTGTCACCTCAGGGTGTACTATGACCAATGGACATACTGTGTTATTCTCTTTCTCACTATTAGGGCCTACTATAATTCTACTTCTGCACAATTTTTGCTGCTACAAATTTGAGGATCCAAAACCAAAGAATCCCACTCTGTATAAAATGTAACAGTAATGCGTCTTGAATATTGAATCTATAACCATTTCCAGTCAAGGCACGTTGAAACAGCTTTATTACTGCGTTTATATACTTTACGTCCAGATCGATATCAATGTTCACGTGTGATGGAGATGTTATAAAGCTCGGGAAAGAGATAATGAACGGAAGAGATGTAAATGAAATTGCCTGGAAGAATCTCTATTGGTTTTGATGGTGCAGGGACTGCGTTGGTGTGTCACAGCCATGGGTTGTTCACACTTCATGTTTCTGTCCCTGAGTCGCTGTACTGGAAGTGATTGGACATTGATTTCCCTTAATACCCATCACCAGCTGAGATAACCTAAGCAACCTGTAGAGGACCTATACGACCCAGCATGGAAGGGCAATATTAAAGTCTAATTTATACGTCATCTATGGCTGTGTCGCTCGCAGGAAACAACAGATTTTGAACTCAAAGATGTATGCCAAAAAAAACTATTTTCGCAAAATGACAGTGGTACAAATTAGCCCTTGTATATAGGGGACAATAAATGTACTGTATACTGCCTTTCCTTACATTGCTTAATCCTATATTAATCCCTCTTAATCTAGTGAAATGTACATTAGGTTCTAGAAAACCATTTTTTGTTCTATATGGCACCTTTTCTCCCTTAAACCCTAGCATCCCAACTTTGGGCATTACTTTATAGATATAGAACATTCTGTGAAAATAGCCAATCTACAAATTCACAAACTACACAGCTATTTTTGACAAAGACTCTTGGTGTAGAGGGAAAAAAGGAGCGAGCCAAGTACAGACCCCTGCATGGGAGACACGGGTCGATGAAGTTTATAGGGTTTAAGTGGTTACGGGTTATTTTCTTTAAAGAACCGTGGTCTTTCTTTTTGGTTCCAATTGGCACCTTTATCTTTCTGTGTGTGGTGTGCACAGTGCATGGTACTTTCAGTGACATTCGTGCAAATTAAACCTGTGACAGCTGCAATCACGCAGTGTAATATTTCGCGGAAACCTCGTCCTCGACATAAACAGACTCCAACCCCCACGCACGCAGCAGCCATCCGAGGTCAATTCCTGTATGTAAATCTGCCCGGCGGTTGAAGACAGACGAGTCAGGCTGACAACAACACCATATGAGAATAGAATACATTGCAATGCTTGCATTACCATTTTGCCAGCAGCCACTGGAATAACATTCGTGTTACATCGTTGTCGAACCACTCAAAAGGAAACATTTCAAGGGAACTATAGGATAAGGGTTAAACATTCAGAATCAAAACCACGCAGTACAACAGGAACATGACACCGGTCTGGAAGCTCTCTCTTCTTTCAGAGTTAGATGCTAAAGCCATTAACGTTTGACTAACAGGCACTTCCCCAAACCCTGTTCCGCATCGAGTCCTGTGGAGGCTCTCTGTCTGTATCTCTTCCTCTTTAACTCTCTTTCCCTCTCTCCCCTTTTTCCTTGCTGAGTATCTCTTTCAACTGCACGCACGCACTCACGCGCACACACACACAAACACACATACTGTGACCCTATCCAAATCATGCCCCATGGCAGTGCTTATAACGAGTACAACCCTAAGACCCGGCTCGCCTGCGAGCCATCAGCTCTGCTATAGGCCAATCAGGTACTCAATAATACCAGCAACACCCATACCGAAATGAATGTATTCATAACATGGAAGCAAACTAATGTATTCCAACACATCACCGCCGCATTGTAAAACGCAGCCCTCAAACACAGAGTGAAAATATCATAGCTGCCATTCACGTTATACTGTGTGTGTGTGTGTGTGTGTGTGTGTGTGTGTGTGTGTGTGTGTGTGTGTGTGTGTGTGTGTGTGTGTGTGTGTGTGTGTGTGTGTGTGTGTGTGTGTGAATGGAGGGGAATAAACGCAGGGCATTTGAATACCAGTGACCTTACGTATGCTATTCATCGTGGGCTGAATTACTGCACCTGTTTCGCATATGAACCAGTGCACCTGGCTGGGGTTGCCATGGCTACTGGGCCCTTACAGTCTTACTGATAGATGCACGTGCACGCACGCAGACTCGCGCACACACGCGCACGCGCGCGTGCTCAGGCAGCAGCACAGGCATCTCATATGAGAAGGTGCGAGCATTAGCAGAGGGTTTATCCAATAAAACGTGCCACTGAGGCGCAGAGTATCACACCGCAGCGCGTACGCGAGAAAGTTATCTAACACGGAAAGAGAGAAGGGGGAGGAAGAGGGGGGGATGGGGAGAGAGGTGGGAGGGGGGAGAGGGGGAGTGGGGGGAGAGATATAGGGAGAGAGAGGGGGATGTATAAGGAGAGGGAGGGATAGAGAGAGGAATTGGACGGAAGGGAGAAAGAGGGAGGGAGAGACAGGGAGAGAGAGGGAGGGAGGGTGAGGGCAGGCACGTGCACACATAGACAGCAAAGGGGCTTGAGCCCCTGCCCTTTTATCCGTTTGTAAAAAAGTGCCCTCTCCAGACTGGTGAAAGAAATGTAAATGCCCTCTTTCCATGCCATACCAGAAGGCAGCATTCAAGAGAATTGCCTTGTTCAAACTCTCCTGAACTTGAATGCAGGATCTTATGTTGAAAGAATTGCCCTCTCTGTGTAGATATCCATGCCGTTACGCCACATCTCCAGTACTGGCTTGATTATGCTTAGTTTAGTGTGGCATTAAGTACTGAAAATAGCCGACCTCCAAGCTCACAACGCGTCGCGTTGTGAGCTTGGAGGTCTGCTATTTTCGATATTTTCACCAAAAGGCCCTTTTTAGAAATGTCAGCCCCTGCCTCTCTAACATTCTGCACGTCCCTGGGTGAGGGTGAGGGAGTAGAGAGATAGAATGGAGGGAGAGAGGGAAAGGGAGAGGGAGAGGGAGAGGGAGAGGGAGGGAAGGAAGGGGGAAGGAGACATATTGTGCTGACCCAGACCCCTTGTTAATCTGGGCTGTAGGCAGCACCAAGTATTGGACGATCTCAATCAATCCGTCAAGGTGTCAAGTCCCCCCCCCCCCCCCCCCCCCCCCCCACACACACACACACACACACACACACACACACACACACACACACACACACACACACACACACACACACACACACACACACACACACACAGGCACGCACAGGCACACACAGGCATACACAGGCACACACGCGCACGCACCTTCCTCCTATGCTTTTCACCCACACCGTTTCTTTCAGCTAAAGGCTCTCTCTTTTTATCTTTTTGCCCCCTCCTCTCTCTCTCTCTCACACACACACACACACACACACACACACACACACACACACACACACACACACACACACACACACACACACACACTTGTATTACTACACACAATCTTGCGACAAGATACAGATGATTCTCTCCATCTCTGTGAAACGCACTGCTAGACAGATACATGGTGTGCGCGCGCGCGTGTGTGTGTGCGCGCGTGTGTGTGTGCGCGCGTGTGTATGTGTGTGTGTGTGCGCTGATACATGCATGTGTGCGTGCGTGCGCGTGTGTGTGTGTCTTCCCGTCATAACATGTCATTCTGGGCACTGTTACTCCCAGCGGAGGAGATGGAGCTCGGTGACACAGACGCTAAGGTCATCTGTCAGAGACAGGAGACAAGACTTTGTGTGTGTGTGTGTGTGTGTGTGTGTGCGTGTGTGTGTGTGTGTGTGTGTGTGTGTGTGTGTGTGTGTGTGTGTGTGTGTGTGTGTGTGTGTGTGTGTGTGCGTGTGTGTGGGCATAGTGTGGCAATGTGTGTACTTTTGTGCGTGTTTGTCAGTACACACATCTTCACTGCATGCATGGTTCCTATCTGCAATGTGTGTACGCAATTCTACATCCACTGTGTGTGTTTGCGCGCGTGCTCGCGTGTATGTGTGTGTGTGCGTGCGTGTGTGCGTGTGTGTGTGTGTGTGTGTGTGTGTGTGTGTGTGTGTGTCAGGTCTACGTGCATGGGCAGCTGTCAGTCAGGCCAGTTGAACGCCGGGAGCGTACAACCCTTTCGCCTCTCATCTTTCACCTCTCCTCCACGTCCAGTCCAGAGGTTGCCACGGCTACCAGCTATAGCTTCCCCCCCTGTGGGAGATGCCCCGGGGGGCTCTCTGCTCGCTCCACAACCATTTTGGGGAGGGGGGCGTAAAATGGAGGGGGGGGGGCCGGGGGGGATGTTTAGGGGAGTGAGGGAGTGACGGTCGGGTGGAGTTATGGCGCTCTTTGACCTGTCAAGGTCTTATAGATGGGGAGGGGGTGGAGAGTACGAGTGCAAGGTGTGTGTGTGTGTGTGTGTGTGTGTGTGTGTGTGTGTGTGTGTGTGTGTGTGTGTGTGTGTGTACTATGGGGGGAGAGGTGGTGGTGGTGGTGGTGGTGGAGGGAACAGGAGATCAGGGACGCTCCGGGTTGTAAATTCAACTGATCCTATCTTGTTGGGGCGTTTTGGCGTGTGGGGGCGGAGCGGGCAGCTTAAACCCCCTCCAGGGTCCGCGCTGACGCGTGCCCGGCCGGCTGCCTCCCCAAATCTCGCCGGGCCCGCATGGGCGAGAGCGATAGCCACTCTCTAATCCGCTGGGCCTCTCTCTCTCTCTCTCTCTCTCTCTCTTTCGCCTCGTCTCCCCTCTTCAGGCTCCACATGGCACATGATTTTTTGGGAAACGGAGCTACACACAGCCATGCAGGCTGTTGCACGTCACGGAGCAGGCACGTGCACACATAGACATCAACGGGGGCTTGAGCCCCTTCCCTTTTATCCGTCTAAAGTGCCCTCTCCAGACCATGAATGCAGTTTTTATTATGGTGCAAGAAATGCAAATGCCCTGATCCATGCCATAGGTAGCATTCAAGATAATTGCCTTGTTCAAACTCTCCTGAACTTGAAAGCAGCGTCTTATGTTGAAAGAATTGCCCTCTCTGTGTAGAAAATCATGCCATACGCCGGAGGTCTGTTATTTTTTATATTTTCACCAAAAGACCCTTTTACGAGTTTCAGCCCCTGCCCCTCTAACATTCTCTGCACGTCCACAGACAGACAGACAGACAGACAGACAGACAGACAGACAGACAGACAGACAGACAGACAGACATACTGTACAGACTCCCTCTCTTTCTGACGGACAGACTGATGTGCAGACACAAATCACAGGTCCATTTTCACACTCATTCTTCTGCGGTGCAAAGAAGAAGATTTTTCATACCAGTCAGTGAAGAGGGGAAATAATAGGGAATTTCACCAAAACATTGCCTACTTTGCAGAAGCTATTTTGAAGCTTGATTCCTGCACTCAGTGAAAAATCCTCAGTGTCAATTGAACCCTCAGGGTGCACCCTGTCAGAGCTAAATGACTAACACTGTAGGGTATTGCTGTGCACAGTAACCAAATCAGATGAATTACCAAGCACAGTCAGTTCACAATGTTCAGAATTGAGAACACCTTATTTACTGGAATCTGTATTCCAACTGACAAATGATTGCTGTATAGTTAAATGTGAAAATAATATACGTACAAACCAACCAAATAATGTTAATATTACTGTATATTAACCTTAATATTATATTAACATGATATATTAACACAAATCCCTTGCTTAGGAGCATAAACAATTAGCCCTAGTAAAATATGAGAATGTACAAAGTCTGTGCATGCCGTACTGTATGAGTTTAACACTGTGTGCGTCTAGCTGTACGTCAGCGCTTATGCATGTCTGTGTACGTGCATGCATGTATGCGTGCGTGCGTACGTGCGTGCGCATAGGGGAATAGCAGGTGACAGTTAGGAGGAGGGTTATTTACTGCGGCGCCCAGGCGACCTGTCCGTCCTCACGTCCGACCCGGGCAGATTAAGATGCGTTGGTTGGCGGCTGCCAGACTGGGCTGAGATTGATGGGGAACACAGGGGCCTCTGAGGGGCCCCGCAGAATTTTTAGCAGCTGCCCACGAGCCACTGCAGCTGGCGGTGAGACGGCAAAGTCTCTCGTCTCTCTCTCTCTGTGTCTATGTAGCGCTGCAAGCAGAGGTTATATACGTAAGTGTTAATGTCTTTATTTTATTTCCAACATCCAAGTCCAAACAGACATCTTCGGGATCACAGGGTGCAGGTGACAGGTGCAAACAAGGTCTCCTATATTTTTGACAGTACATTGAATGCAGATTACAGTAATAACATTAATTCAGGATCTGTTACATTTAGGTGTTTTTGTGTCCAAGCACGTATAA